>NW_024608480.1:0-64032 GCF_018296145.1 Oncorhynchus tshawytscha
AGGAGTGGCGTCGGACAAGTCTCTGAATGTCCTTTGAGTGGCCCAGCCAGAGCCCAAACTTTGACTCGATCTAATCATCTCTGAGGACCTAAAAATAGCTGTGCAGCGACGCTCCCCATCCAACTTACAGTTTGAGAGGATCTGCTAGAAGAATGGGAGAAACTCACCAATACCAAACTTGTAACACAAGCAAATGAAGACTCAAGGCTGTAATCGCTGCCAAAAAGTGCAAGGCAATGTACTGAATTAAGGGTCTGAAGACTTCTGAAAGTGATATTTTGTTTATTAATTTCTAAAACTTGTTTCGCTTGTCATTTTGTGTAAATTGATGAGTGGAAACCGATTTAATCCATTTTAGAACAAGGCTGTAACGTGACAAAATGTTGAGAAATAGGGGTCTGAATACTTTCCAAGTGAGCTGTATATTCCTGTCACAATTTTTGAGTGTGGCATTTGTTAAATTTCTTGTTAGTTTGATTTCAACAAGACTGCAGGGCAGAGGACGGCTGTAGGGGTTAGAAAGGCTGTAGACGGCTGTAGGGGTTAGGACGGCTGTAGGGTAGGGGGGAGGGCTGTAGGGGTTAGGAGGGCTGTAGGGGTTAGAGGGCTGTAGGTTAGGAGGGCTGTAGGGGTTAGGAGGGCTGTAGGGGTTAGGAGGGCTGTAGGACGGCTGTAGGGGTTAGGGACGGCTGTAGGGGTTAGGACGGCTGTAGGTTAGGGACGGCTGCAGGGGAGATAAGGAGGGACCTATATCTGATGCTTCCCTGATGTCTTATGACCTTCTAGGGTCTGCAACCCAAATGGCACCCTATTCCCTATATCGTGCCCCCCTATCGGCCCTGGTCAAAATAGTGCACCATGTAGAGAATCGGGACACAGCTGTAATGAGTGGAGGGTGACCTGAGAACATCTGCTCGTAGCCACACCATGGATGTTAAATGTATAGAAAGGAGTAGCACTGAAGCAGCCTAAGTCTGTAACTACAGCATTATGTAGGCTCTTACTGTCCTATTCCTCTCTCTGATGTTGCACAATGTTATGGAAACACAGTACACCATCTTGTCTGTATTGTACTGATTCATTGCAAATGTGGATACATTTTTCTTCTCTTTCTATCTTTCTGTCTGTTTTGTGTCTGTCTGTCTGTGTCTATTGTACCTGTCTCCTCCAGGAGCAGATTTTCTCTCTCAGAGACCTAGGTTTTGGGGATCCTCTCCTCCTCACGTGGCGTCATACCGTGACGACCTGGGTCTTGGGGTTCTGGTGGTGGTTTGGGCATGGGTCTGCTCTCACCGTGACTACTCTGTGAGCATGTGCTCGGACGCCGACACGGAGCCGGACGGGGTCATGTCCCCGGAGCACGCTGTTGTGACTGTGGGTCGCAACACCAAGTCAGGACGCAGCTCCTGCCTGTCCAGCAGGGCCAATCTCTAATCTGACACTCACAGACACCGAGCATGAGAACACTGAGAACGGTAGGGAACTGAAGCTTTCAACTTCATGCTATAGGATAAATTCACTTTTGTGTCTCTTGATTTGCTACTGTATGTGTCTTGTTGCTTTACCTACTTATTCGATGTATGGGAAATGGATGTATTGCTGAACATGAAAGCACCGAGAATGGTAAGGCTGCTTCACCTTAATGAACTGGATATGATACCTTGGATAGAACTGGATAGAACTGGATAGAACTGGATATTATACCTAGTATAGAACTGGATAGAACTGGATATTATACCTAGTATAGAACTGGATAGAACTGGATAGAACTGGATAGAACTGGATATTATACCTTGGATAGAACTGGATAGAACTGGATAGAACTGGATAGAACTGGATATTATACCTTGGATAGAACTGGATAGAACTGGATAGAACTGGATATTATACCTTGGATAGAACTGGATAGAACTGGATAGAACTGGATAGAACTGGATAGAACTGGATATTATAACCTTGGATAGAACTGGATATTATACCTTGGATAGAACTGGATGTACCGTGTGTGCGCATACTACTACACAGGATCCATCAGATAAACAGAACTACTACCCACTTAACAGGTGTGGAATATCAATAATCTGATTAAACAGCATGATCATTACACAGGTGCACTTTGTGCTGTGGACAATGAAAGTATGCAGTTTTGCCACACAACACAATGCCACAGATGTCTCAAGTTTTGAGAGAGTCTGCAATTGGCATGCTGACTGCAGGAATGTCCTTCAGAGCTGTTGGCATAGAATTTAATGTTTTATTTTCTACCAATAAGCCCGCCTCCAACTTCGTTTTAAAGAATTTGCAGTACGGCCAACCGGCCTCACAACCGCAGACCATGTGTAATGAGTCGTGTGAGCAGAGTGCCCCATGGTGGCGGTGGGGTTATGGTATGGGCAGACACAAGCTACGGACAACGAACGTAATTGCGTTTTATTGATTGGCAATTTGAATGCATAAAAATACTGCAACGTAATCCTGAGGCCTGTTGTGAGGCCCGTTGTGAGGCCCGCCAGAGGCCCGTTGCTAGAGGCCCAGAGGCCCGCAGAGGCCCGTTGTGAGGCCGTTGTGAGGCCCGTTGTGAGGCCCGTTGTGAGGCCCGTTGTGTGAGGCCAATGGGCCTCAGGATCCTATTGCAGTATTTTTGTGCATTCAAATTGCCAATCGATGAAAGGCAATTATGTTTGTTGTCCTTAGTTTATGTCTGCCCATACCATATTTTTTTAAAGGTATCTATAACCAACAGATGCATATCTGTATTCCCAGGTCATGTGAAATCCATAGATTAGGTCCTAATGAATTTATTTCAGTTGGCTGATTTCCTTTATATGAAGTGTAACTCAGTAAAATCAATGAAATTGTTACATGTTGTGTTTATATTTGTGTTCTGTGTAGGTCGATAGCACTGGGGGTCAAAGGGTAATTACAGCCATCTGAATGGGCGCAGCACAGTCAAAGGTCACACAGTTTAGGGAGATAACAGCAGCGTCTTATAGCTCTCGTTAATGTGCTGCTGCTGCTTAACTACTACATACCGGATCAATGTGTGTTTAGTGTTGTTTGGGTTAAAATCAGAATTATGTAGTGATGAATTATTCTAGAAGTCAAGAATTATGTAGTGATGAATTATTCTAGAAGTCAAGAATTATGTAGTGATGAATTATTCTAGAAGTCAAGAATTATGTAGTGATGAATTATTCTAGAAGTCAAGAATTATGTAGTGATGAATTATTCTAGAAGTCAAGAATTATGTAGTGATGAATTATTCTAGAAGTCAAGAATTATGTAGTGATGAATTATTCTAGAAGTCAAGAATTATGTAGTGATGAATTATTCTAGAACTCAAGAATTATGTAGTGTCGAATTATTCTAGAACTCAAGAATTATGTAGTGATGAATTATTCTAGAACTCAAGAATTATGTAGTGATGAATTATTCTAGAACTCAAGAATTATGTAGTGATGAATTATTCTAGAACTCAAGAATTATGTAGTGATGAATTATTCTAGAACTCAAGAATTATGTAGAGATGAATTATTCTAGAACTCAAGAATTATGTAGTGATGAATTATTCTAGAAGTCAAGAATTATGTAGTGATGAATTATTCTAGAACTCAAGAATTATGTAGCGAAGAATTATTCTAGAACTCAAGAATTATGTAGCAAAGAATTATTCTAGAACTCAAGAATTATGTAGCGATGAATTATTCTAGAACTCAAGAATTATGTAGCGATGAATTATTCTAGAACTCAAGAATTATGTAGCGATGAATTATTCTAGAACTCAAGAATTATGTAGCGATGAATTATTCTAGAACTCAAGAATTATGTAGCGATGAATTATTCTAGAACTCAAGAATTATGTAGCGATGAATTATTCTAGAACTCAAGAATTATGTAGCGATGAATCATTCTAGAACAAAAGAATTATGTAGCGATGAATTATTCTAGAACAAAAGAATTATGTAGCGATGAATTATTCTAGAACTCAAGAATTATGTAGCGATGAATTATTCTAGAACAAAATAATTATGTAGCGATGAATTATTCTAGAACAAAATAATTATGTAATGATGAATTATTCTAGAACAAAATAATTATGTAGCGATGAATTATTCTAGAACTCAAGAATTATGTAGTGATGAATTATTCTAGAACTCAAGAATTATGTAGTGATGAATTATTCTAGATCTCAAGAATTATGTAGTGATGAATTATTCTAGAACTCAAGAATTATGTAGCGATGAATCATTCTAGAACAAAAGAATTATGTAGCGATGAATTATTCTAGAACAAAAGAATTATGTAGCGATGAATTATTCTAGAACTCAAGAATTATGTAGCGATGAATTATTCTAGAACAAAATAATTATGTAGCGATGAATTATTCTAGAACAAAATAATTATGTAATGATGAATTATTCTAGAACTCAAGAATTATGTAGCGATGAATTATTCTAGAACAAAATAATTATGTAGCGATGAATTATTCTAGAACAAAATAATTATGTAATGATGAATTATTCTAGAACAAAGAATTATGTAGCGATGAATTATTCTAGAACAAAAAGAATTATGTAGCGATGAATTATTCTAGAACAAAATAATTATGTAGCGATGAATTATTCTAGAACAAAATAATTATGTAGCGATGAATTATTCTAGAACAAAATAATTATGTAGCGATGAATTATTCTAGAACAAAAGAATTATGTAGCGATGAATTATTCTAGAACAAAAGAATTATGTAGCGATGAATTATTCTAGAACAAAATAATTATGTAGCGATGAATTATTCTAGAACAAAATAATTATGTAGCGATGAATTATTCTAGAACTCAAGAATTATGTAGCGATGAATTATTCTAGAACTCAAGAATTATGTAGCGATGAATCATTCTAGAACAAAAGAATTATGTAGCGATGAATTATTCTAGAACTCAAGAATTATGTAGCGATGAATTATTCTAGAACAAAATAATTATGTAGCGATGAATTATTCTAGAACAAAATAATTATGTAGCGATGAATTATTCTAGAACTCAATGCTGTTTCTTCTTCTTCTTAACTCTTTGCCCTCTAAAAATATGTATTGAATTGGCATTGTGCCACATTGTCCTTGAGATCAGCAAGACTCAAGAGAGACTAATTTACATATTGAGACTTCTTATTAATTGTTGAATAATTTATTAGGTAGGTATACTCTAT
The DNA here is from genome assembly GCF_018296145.1 of Oncorhynchus tshawytscha. Classification (NCBI taxonomy): domain Eukaryota; kingdom Metazoa; phylum Chordata; class Actinopteri; order Salmoniformes; family Salmonidae; genus Oncorhynchus; species Oncorhynchus tshawytscha. The sequence continues at coordinate 5,206 of NW_024608480.1, forward strand.
GGCATTTACCCTGGTATGCAACTACATCATTTTTAAGATGAAAGTGACGGCCATTTCCTTTTTGTGCAGTGTTTATTCTTAGGTTGTAAGCTGCCCGACCGATACAATTCTATCTCTGTTTTCCCCAACCTAAAATAATTTGGATTTGGGTCACCCTTGTAATTGTGCCCTGCTTGGAAAATAATCCATGGGGGTCACTGGTCACTGTGCTATTTGTCCACCAGGAGACGGACCTATTACAGCCTGACCAGAGTGTACGACCCAGGAGACAGATCTATTACAACCTGACCAGAGTGTACGACCCAGGAGACAGACCCATTACAACCTGACCAGAGTGTACGACCCAGGAGACAGATCTATTAAAGTCTGACCAGAGTGTACGACCCAGGAGACAGACCTATTACAACCTGACCAGAGTGTACGACCCAGGAGACAGACCCATTACAACCTGACCAGAGTGTACGACCCAGGAGACAGACCCATTACAACCTGACCAGAGTGTACGACCCAGGAGACAGACCTATTACAGTCTGACCAGAGTGTACGACCCAGGAGACAGATCTATTACAACCTGACCAGAGTGTACGACCCAGGAGACAGATCTATTACAACCTGACCAGAGTGTACGACCCAGGAGACAGACCCATTACAGCCTGACCAGATGAATCATGACAGGTTCCTTTAATATCTGTTTATAAACTTTAGAGAAGTTTATGAAGAAAATGTCTCTGAGAGAAGAAAATCCTTGAGTGTTTGACCTCTCCAGAACTCATATTAAACCTTAATGACATGATATGGTAATAAAGTAATAGCCATATCATATTCTCTTCTGTGACACAGTGACTGGCTGCATCCCAAACGCCACCCTGTTAATGGCACCCTGTTGGCTGTTGCCTACACAGGGCACCCATAGGACTCTGGTCCAAATTAGTGCACTAAAACAAGGGAATTAGGGTACCATAGGGCTCTGGTCCAAAGTAGTGCACTATAAAGGGGAATAGGGTGTCATTTGGGACGCACAGATAGTGGGGATTAATATGACGTGGTGGTTATGAGGCGTGTACGAGTGGACACGGATGACTAGGCTCGGCGCGTGGCAGCTTGGTGACAGAGGCAGAAAAAAAGACATGAAGGGATGCAGCTTTTCTCTTATCCATCTTAACCCTCATCCATCTTATCCATCCTATCCATCTTATCCATCTTACCCATCTGAACCATCTTATCCATCTTAACCATCTTATCCATCTTAACCCTCTTAACCATCTTATCCATCTTAACCATCTTAACCATCTTAACCATCTTAACCATCTCATCCATCTCATCCATCTTATCCATCTGAACCATCTTATCCATCTTAACCATCTTAACCATCTGAACCATCTTATCCATCTTAACCCTCTTAACCATCCAATCCATCTTATCCATCTTAACCATCTTAAACATCTCATCCATCTGAACCATCTCATCCATCTTATCCATCTCAACCATCTTAACCATCTCAACCATCTTAACCATCTTTACCCTCTTAACCATCTTATCCATCTTAACCATCTTAACCATCTTATCCATCTTAACCATCTTATCCATCTTAACCATCTTATCCATCTTAACCATCTTATCCATCTTAACCATCTTATCCATCTTAACCATCTTATCCATCTTATCCATCTTAACCATCTTATCCATCTTAACCATCTTATCCATCTGAACCATCTTAACCATCTCAACCATCTTAACCATCTTTACCCTCTTAACCATCTTATCCATCTTAACCATCTTAACCATCTTATCCATCTTAACCATCTTATCCATCTTAACCATCTTATCCATCTTAACCATCTTAACCATCTTATCCATCTTAACCATCTTATCCATCTTATCCATCTTAACCATCTTATCCATCTTAACCATCTTATCCATCTTAACCATCTTATCCATCTGAACCATCTTAACCATCTTAACCATCTTATCCATCTTAACCATCTTATCCATCTGAACCATCTTAACCATCTTATCCATCTTAACCATCTCATCCATCTCATCCATCCTATCCATCTTATCCATCTTACCCATCTGAACCATCTTATCCATCTTAACCATCTTATCCATCTTAACCATCTTAACCATCTTATCCATCTTAACCATCTTAACCATCTTAACCATCTTTACCCTCTTAACCATCTTATCCATCTTAACCATCTCATCCATCTCATCCATCCTATCCATCTTATCCATCTTACCCATCTGAACCATCTTATCCATCTTAACCATCTTATCCATCTGAACCATCTTATCCATCTCAACCATCTTAACCATCTCAACCATCTTAACCATCTTTACCCTCTTAACCATCTTATCCATCTTAACCATCTTAACCATCTTAACCATCTTAACCATCTTAACCATCTTAACCATCTTATCCATCTTATCCATCTTAACCATCTTATCCATCTTATCCATCTTAACCATCTTATCCATCTGAACCATCTTAACCATCGTATCCATCTTAACCATCTTAACCATCTTATCCATCTTAACCATCTTATCATCTTAACCATCTTATCCATCTTATCCATCTTAACCATCTTATCCATCTTAACCATCTTATCCATCTTAACCATCTTAACCATCTTAACCATCTCTCCAGCTCTCTGTTTTTCTGCCTGCATCCGAAAGGGCACCTTTGTTCCCTAGAAAGTGCAATACTGTTGACCATGGGCTCTGGTACACTCTATATAGGGAACAAGGTCCCGTTGGGGACTCAAACTCTGTCTCTCTGAGGCTTGACGCTGCTAAATTGTCCCCCAGGGCCCAGTGAGTCTCTGTGCTAGCAGAGAAGTTAATTGCGCTCTGGGAAAGTGTCAAGATGAAGCATGTCAAGTCTGAACCTGATTAAGCCTGTGTGGGCTGTGGAAGCATCCAGCACAATACCTGACTGTCTGGTTGAGCCTGTGTGGGCTGTGGAAGCATCCAGCACAATACCTGACTGTCTGGTTGAGCCTGTGTGGGCTGTGGAAGCATCCAGCACAATACCTGACTGTCTGGTTGAGCCTGTGTGTGCTGTGGAAGCATCCAGCACAATACCTGACTGTCTGAAGAATGCTTTCTTCTTTGTCTCCTACTACTATATCTAGAATTGGCTTCGTATTTCACAACAAAGCATCCTTCACTCACGCTGCCAAACATACCCTCGTAAAACTGACCATCCTACCAATTCTCGACTTTGGCGATGTCATTTACAAAATAGCCTCCAATACCCTACTCAACAAATTGGATGCAGTCTATCACAGTGCAATCCGTTTTGTCACCAAAGCCCCATATACTACCCACCATTGTGTCCTGTACGCTCTCGTTGGCTGGCCCTCGCTTCATACTCGTCGCCAAACCCACTGGCTCCATGTCATCTACAAGACCCTGCTAGGTAAAGTCCCCCTTATCTCAGCTCGCTGGTCACCATAGCATCTCCCACCTGTAGCACACGCTCCAGCAGGTATATCTCTCTAGTCACCCCCAAAACCAATTCTTTCTTTGGCCGCCTCTCCTTCCAGTTCTCTGCTGCCAATGACTGGAACGAACTACAAAAATCTCTGAAACTGGAAACACTTATCTCCCTCACTAGCTTTGAGCACCAACTGTCAGAGCAGCTCACAGATTACTGCATCTGTACATAGCCCACCTATAATTTAGCCCAAACAACTACCTCTTTCCCTACTGTATTTAATTAATTAATTTATTTTGCTCCTTTGCACCCCATTATTTCTATCTCTACTTTGCACATTCTTCCATTGCAAATCTACCATTCCAGTGTTTTACTTGCTATATTGTATTTACTTTGCCACCATGGCCTCTTGTTGCCTTTACCTCCCTTCTCACCTCATTTGCTCACATCGTATATAGACTTGTTTATACTGTATTATTGACTGTATGTTTGTTTTACTCCATGTGTAACTCTGTGTCGTTGTATCAGTCGAACTGCTTTGCTTTATCTTGGCCAGGTCACAGTTGTAAATGAGAACTTGTTCTCAACTAGCCTACCTGGTTAAATAAAGGTGTTCTCAACTGGCCTACCTGGTTAAATAAAGGTGTTCTCAACTTGCCTACCTGGTTAAATAAAGGTGTTCTCAACTGGCCTACCTGGTTAAATAAAGGTGTTCTCAACTGGCCTACCTGGTTAAATAAAGGTGTTCTCAACTAGCCTACCTGGTTAAATAAAGGTGTTCTCAACTGGCCTACCTGGTTAAATAAAGGTGTTCTCAACTTGCCTACCTGGTTAAATAAAGGTGTTCTCAACTGGCCTACCTGGTTAAATAAAGGTGTTCTCAACTGGCCTACCTGGTTAAATAAAGGTGTTCTCAACTTGCCTACCTGGTTAAATAAAGGTGTTCTCAACTGGCCTACCTGGTTAAATAAAGGTGTTCTCAACTTGCCTACCTGGTTAGATAAAGGTGTTCTCAACTGGCCTACCTGGTTAAATAAAGGTGTTCTCAACTGGCCTACCTGGTTAAATAAAGGTGTTCTCAACTAGCCTACCTGGTTAAATAAAGGTGTTCTCAACTAGCCTACCTGGTTAAATAAAGGTGTTCTCAACTAGCCTACCTGGTTAAATAAAGGTGTTCTCCACTAGCCTACCTGGTTAAATAAAGGTGTTCTCAACTGGCCTACCTGGTTAAATAAAGGTGTTCTCAACTAGCCTACCTGGTTAAATAAAGGTGTTCTCAACTGGCCTACCTGGTTAAATAAAGGTGTTCTCAACTAGCCTACCTGGTTAAATAAAGGTGTTCTCAACTAGCCTACCTGGTTAAATAAAGGTGTTCTCAACTAGCCTACTAGCCTATAAAAAAATAAAAATAAAGCTTATGGAAAAGTGCTCAAAATAGCTTTAACATACATAGCTTAAGAAACAAGGTTCCTGAAATCAATAATTTACTATTAACAGTTGACATTCATATTCTGACTATCTCTGAAACTCACTGAGAAAATACCTTTGATGAAACAGTGGTAGACATACATGGTTATAACATCTACAGAAAAGACAGAAATGCCAAAGGTGGAGGTGTTGCTGTTTATATTCAGAACCTCATTCCTGTAAAGATTAGAGAGGATCTTATGTTAAATACTGTTGTAGTAATATGGCTACAGGTTCATCTGCCTCACCTAAAGCCCATTCTGGTGGGAAGCTGTTATAGACCACCAAGTGCTAACAGTCAGTATCTGGATAATGTGTGTGAAATGCTTGATAATGTATGTGATATCAACAGAGAGGTATATTTTCTGGGTGATTTAAATATTGCCTGTCTTTCATCAAGCTGCCCACTCAAGAGAAAGCTTCAAACTGTAACCAGAGCCTGCAACCTGGTTCAGGTTATCAATCAACCTTCCAGGGTAGTTACAAACAGCACAGGAATGAAATCATCAACATGTATTGATCACATCTTTACTAACACTGCAGAAATTAGCTTTAAAACAGCATCCAAATCCATCGGATGTAGTGATCACAAAATAGTAGCAATATCTAGGAAAACCACAGTTCCAAAGGCTGGGCCTAATATAGTGTATAAGAGGTCAGGCTGGGCCTAATATAGTGTATAAGAGGTCAGGCTGGGCCTAATATAGTGTATAAGAGGTCAGGCTGGGCCTAATATAGTGTATAAGAGGTCAGGCTGGGCCTAATATAGTGTATAAGAGGTCAGGCTAGGCCTAATATAGTGTATAAGAGGTCATACAAAAAGTAGTGTAGTGATTTCTATGTTGTTGATGTAAAGAATATCTGTTGGTCTGTGGTGTGTAATGAGGAGGAACCAGACGCTGCTGGTCTTTGGTGTGTAATGAGGAGCAACCAGACGCTGCTGGTCTGTGGTGTGTAATGAGGAGCAACCAGACGCTGCTGGTCTGTGGTGTGTAATGAGGAGCAACCAGACGCTGCTGGTCTGTGGTGTGTAATGAGGAGCAACCAGACGCTGCTGGTCTGTGGTGTGTAATGAGGAGCAACCAGACGCTGCTGGTCTGTGGTGTGTAATGAGGAGCAACCAGACGCTGCTGGTCTGTGGTGTGTAATGAGGAGGAACCAGACGCTGCTGGTCTGTGGTGTGTAATGAGGAGCAACCAGACGCTGCTGGTCTGTGGTGTGTAATGAGGAGCAACCAGACGCTGCTGGTCTGTGGTGTGTAATGAGGAGCAACCAGACGCTACTGGTCTGTGGTGTGTAATGAGGAGCAACCAGATGCTGCACTTGACACATTTATGAAAGTGCTTTTTCTAGTTACTAATAAACACGCACCCATTAAGAAAATGACTGTAAAAACGGTTGAATCCCTGTGGATTGATGAGGAATTAAACATTGTATGGTTGAGAGGGAGGAGGCTAAAAGGAATGGCACATAAGTCTGTCTGAACAACCGATTGGCTAACGTCCTGCACATTGAGAAATCATGTGACTAAACTGAACAAAAAGAAGATGAAACTACACTATGAAACAGAGATAAATTATATAAAGAATGACAGTAAAAAGCTTTGGAGCATCTTCAGTAACATTTTCAGAAAAAGGGCAATCTCATCTCCATCATTCATTGAATCAGATGGCTCATTCATCACAAAACCAACTGATATCGCCAACTACTTTAATGAGTTTTTAATTGGCAAGATTAGCAAATTTAGGCATGACATGCCAGCAACAAACGCTGACACTACACATCCAAGTATAACTGACCAAATTATAAAAGACAAGAATTGTCATTTTAAATTCTGTAAAGTGAGTGTGAAAGAGGTGAAAAAATATATATTGTTGTTTATCAACAATGACAAGCCACTGGGGTCTGACCATCTGGATGGAAAATGACTGAGGATAATAGTGAACGATATTTCCACTCCTATTTGCCACATCTTCAATCTAAGCCTGCTAGAAAGTGTGCCCCCTCAGGCCTGGAGGGAAGCTGAAGTCATTCCTCTACCTAAGAATAGTAAAGCCCCCTTTACTGGCTCAAATAGCCGACCAATCAGCCTGTTACCAACCCTTAGTAAACTTGGTGTTTGACCAGATACAATGCTATTTCACAGTAAACAAATTGACGACAAACGTTCAGCATGCTTATAGGGAAGGACATTCAACAAGTACAGCACTTACACAAATGACTGATGATTGGCTGAGAGAATTTGATGATAAAAAGATTGTGGAGGCTGTATTGTTAGACTTCAGTGCGGCTTTTGACATTATCGATCATAGTCTGCTGCTGGAAAAACTTGTGTTATGGCTTTACACCCCCTGCTATATTGTGGATAAAGAGTTACCTGTCTAACAGAACACAGAGGGTCCTCTTTAATGGAAGCCTCTCCAACATAATCCAGGTAGAATCAGGAATTCCCCAAATTAGCTGTTACTTTAAAAAATCTTAATTCATGTATGTGGATCACTCAACACTATACACGTCAGCTACTACAGCGACTGTAATGACTGCAACACTCAATAAAGAGCTGCAGTTAGTTTCAAAATGAAAGGCAAGGAATAAGTTAGTCCTAAATATTAGTCCTAAATATTAGTCCTAGTTAGTCCTAAAACTAAAAGCATTGTATTTGGGACAAATCATTCACTAAACCCCAAACCTCAACTAAAACTTGTAATGAATAATGTGGAAATTGAGCAAGTTGAGGTGACTAAACTGCTTGGAGTAATCCAGGATTGTAAACTGTCATGGTCAAAACATATTGATACAACAGTAGCTAAAATGGGGAGAAGTCTGTCCATAATAAAGCGATGCTCTACCTTCTTAACAACACTATCAACAAGGCAGGTCCTACAGGCCCTAGTTTCTAACTTCTTAACAGCACTATCAACAAGGCAGGTCCTACAGGCCCTAGTTTCTACCTTCTTAACAACACTATCAACAAGGCAGGTCCTACAGGCCCTAGTTTCTACCTTCTTAACAGCACTATCAACAAGGCAGGTCCTACAGGCCCTAGTTTCTACCTTCTTCACAACGCTATCAACAAGGCAGGTCCTACAGGCCCTAGTTTCTACCTTAACAACACTATCAACAAGGCAGGTCCTACAGGCCCTAGTTTCTACCTTCTTAACAGCACTATCAACAAGGCAGGTCCTACAGGCCCTAGTTTCTACCTTCTTAACAGCACTATCAACAAGGCAGGTCCTACAGGCCCTAGTTTCTACCTTCTTAACAACACTATCAACAAGGCAGGTCCTACAGGCCCTAGTTTCTACCTTCTTAACAACACTATCAACAAGGCAGGTCCTACAGGCCCTAGTTTCTACCTTCTTAACAACACTATCAACAAGGCAGGTCCTACAGGCCCTAGTTTCTACCTTCTTAACAACACTATCAACAAGGCAGGTCCTACAGGCCCTAGTTTCTACCTTCTTAACAACGCTATCAACAAGGCAGGGCCTACAGGCCCTAGTTTCTACCTTCTTAACAACACTATCAACAAGGCAGGGCCTACAGGCCCTAGTTTCTACCTTCTTAACAACACTATCAACAAGGCAGGGCCTACAGGCCCTAGTTTTGTCGTGTGGTCAGGTGCCACAAAAAAGGTTCAAAACTGGGCAGCACGGCTGGTCCTTGGATGAACACAGAGAGCTAATATTAATAATATGCATGTCAATATCTACTTGCTGATATTGGAGGAGAGATTGACTTCATCACTACTTGTATTTATGAGAGGTATTGACATGTTGAATCCACCGAGCTGTCTGTCTAAACTACTGGCACACAGCTCGGACACCCATCCATACCCCATAAGACATGCCACCAGAGGTCTGTCTAAACTACTGGCACACAGCTCAGACACCCATCCATACCCCATAAGACATGCCACCAGAGGTCTGTTTAAACTACTGGCACACAGCTCAGACACCCATCCATACCCCATAAGACATGCCACCAGAGGTCTGTCTAAACTACTGGCACACAGCTCAGACACCCATCCATACCCCATAAGACATGCCACCAGAGGTCTGTTTAAACTACTGGCACACAGCTCAGACACCCATCCATACCCCATAAGACATGCCACCAGAGGTCTGTCTAAACTACTGGCACACAGCTCAGACACCCATACATACCCCATAAGACATGCCACCAGAGGTCTGTCTAAACTACTGGCACACAGCTCAGACACCCATCCATACCCCATAAGACATGCCACCAGAGGTCTCTTCACAGTCCCCAAGTCCAGAACAGACTATGGAGGTGCACAGTACTACATAGAGCCATGACTACATGGAACTCTATTCCACAGTACTACATAGAGCCATGACTACATGGAACTCTATTCCACAGTACTACATAGAGCCATGACTACATGGAACTCTATTCCACATTACTACATAGAGCCATGACTACATGGAACTCTATTCCACAGTCCTACATAGAGCCATGACTACATGGAACTCTATTCTACAGTACTACATAGAGCCATGACTACATGGAACTCTATTCCACAGTACTACATAGAGACATGACTACATGGAAGTCTATTCCTCAGTACTACATAGAGCCATGACTACATGGAACTCTATTCCACAGTACTACATAGAGACATGACCACATGGAACTCTATTCCACAGTACTACATAGAGACATGACTACATGGAACTCTATTCTACAGTACTACATAGAGCCATGACTACATGGAACTCTATTCCACAGTACGACATAGAGCCATGACTACATGGAACTCTATTCCACAGTCCTACATAGAGCCATGACTACATGGAACTCTATTCTACAGTACTACATAGAGCCATGACTACATGGAACTCTATTCCACAGTACTACATAGAGACATGACTACATGGAAGTCTATTCCTCAGTACTACATAGAGCCATGACTACATGGAACTCTATTCCACAGTACTACATAGAGACATGACCACATGGAACTCTATTCCACAGTACTACATAGAGACATGACTACATGGAACTCTATTCTACAGTACTACATAGAGCCATGACTACATGGAACTCTATTCCACAGTACGACATAGAGCCATGACTACATGGAACTCTATTCCACAGTACTACATAGAGCCATGACTACATGGAACTCTATTCCACAGTACTACATAGAGCCATGACTACATGGAACTCTATTCCACAGTACTACATAGAGACATGACTACATGGAACTCTATTCCACAGTACTACATAGAGCCATGACTACATGGAAGTCTATTCCTCAGTACTACATAGAGCCATGACTACATGGAACTCTATTCCACAGTACTACATAGAGCCATAACTACATGGAACTCTATTCCACAGTACTACATAGAGCCATGACTACATGGAACTCTATTCCACAGTACTACATAGAGACATGACTACATGGAACTCTATTCCACAGTACTACATAGAGACATGACTACATGGAACTCTATTCCACAGTACTACATAGAGACATGACTACATGGAACTCTATTCCACATCAGGTAACTGATACAAACAGTAGAATCAGATTTAAAAAACAGACAAAAATACACCTTATGGAACAGCGGGACTGTGAAGAGACACACACACAGGCACAGACACATGCATATACACACACACACACACACACACACACACACACACACACACACACACACACACACACACACACACACGGATGTAGTACTGTAGATATGTGGTAGTGGTGGAGTAGGGGCCTGAGGGCACACAGTGTGTTGTAGATATGTGGTAGTGGTGGACTAGGGGCCTGAGGGCACACAGTGTGTTGTAGATATGTGGTAGTGGTGGACTAGGGGCCTGAGGGCACACAGTGTGTTGTAGATATGTGGTAGTGGTGGAGTAGGGGCCTGAGGGCACACAGTGTGTTGTAGATATGTGGTAGTGGTGGAGTAGGGGCCTGAGGGCACACAGTGTGTTGTAGATATGTGGTAGTGGTGGACTAGGGGCCTGAGAGAACACAGTGTGTTGTAGATATGTGGTAGTGGTGGAGTAGGGGCCTGAGGGAACACAGTGTGTTGTAGATATTTGGTAGTGGTGGAGTAGGGGCCTGAGGGCACACAGTGTGTTGTAGATATGTGGTAGTGGTGGAGTAGGGGCCTGAGGGAACACAGTGTGTTGTAGATATGTGGTAGTGGTGGAGTAGGGGCCTGAGGGAACACAGTGTGTTGTAGATATGTGGTAGTGGTGGAGTAGGGGCCTGAGGGCACACAGTGTGTTGTAGATATGTGGTAGTGGTGGAGTAGGGGCCTGAGGGAACACAGTGTGTTGTAGATATGTGGTAGTGGTGGAGTAGGGGCCTGAGGGCACACAGTGTGTTGTAGATATGTTTTAGTGGTGGAGTAGGGGCCTGAGGGCACACAGTGTGTTGTAGATATGTGGTAGTGGTGGAGTAGGGACCTGAGGGCACACAGTGTGTTGTAGATATTTGGTAGTGGTGGAGTAGGGGCCTGAGGGAACACAGTGTGTTGTAGATATGTGGTAGTGGTGGAGTAGGGGCCTGAGGGCACACAGTGTGTTGTAGATATGTGGTAGTGGTGGAGTAGGGGCCTGAGGGCACACAGTGTGTTGTAGATATGTGGTAGTGGTGGAGTAGGGGCCTGAGGGCACACAGTGTGTTATAGATGTGTGGTAGTGGTGGAGTAGGGACCTGAGAGCACACAGTGTGTTGTAGATATTTGGTAGTGGTGGAGTAGGGGCCTGAGGGAACACAGTGTGTTGTAGATATGTGGTAGTGGTGGAGTAGGGGCCTGAGGGTACACAGTGTGTTGTAGATATGTGGTAGTGGTGGAGTAGGGGCCTGAGGGCACACAGTGTGTTGTAGATATGTGGTAGTGGTGGAGTAGGGGCCTGAGGGCACAGTGTGTTGTAGATATGTGGTAGTGGTGGAGTAGGGGCCTGAGGGCACACAGTGTGTTGTAGATATGTGGTAGTGGTGGAGTAGGGGCCTGAGAGCACACAGTGTGTTGTAGATATGTGGTAGTGGTGGAGTAGGGGCCTGAGGGCACACAGTGTGTTGTAGATATGTGGTAGTGGTGGAGTAGGGGCCTGAGGGCACAGTGTGTTGTAGATATGTGGTAGTGGTGGAGTAGGGGCCTGAGGGCACACAGTGTGTTGTAGATATGTGGTAGTGGTGGAGTAGGGGCCTGAGGGCACACAGTGTGTTGTAGATATGTGGTAGTGGTGGAGTAGGGGCCTGAGGGCACACAGTGTGTTGTAGATATGTGGTAGTGGTGGACTAGGGGCCTGAGGGCACAGTGTGTTGTAGATATGTGGTAGTGGTGGAGTAGGGGCCTGAGGGCACAGTGTGTTGTAGATATGTGGTAGTGGTGGAGTAGGGGCCTGAGGGCACAGTGTGTTGTAGATATGCGGTAGTGGTGGAGTAGGGGCCTGAGGGCACAGTGTGTTGTAGATATGCGGTAGTGGTGGAGTAGGGGCCTGAGGGCACACAGTGTGTTGTAGATATGTGGTAGTGGTGGAGTAGGGGCCTGAGGGCACACAGTGTGTTGTAGATATGTGGTAGTGGTGGAGTAGGGGCCTGAGGGCACACAGTGTGTTGTAGATATGTGGTAGTGGTGGAGTAGGGGCCTGAGGGCACACAGTGTGTTGTAGATATGTGGTAGTGGTGGACTAGGGGCCTGAGGGCACACAGTGTGTTGTAGATATGTGGTAGTGGTGGAGTAGGGGCCTGAGGGCACACAGTGTGTTGTAGATATGTGGTAGTGGTGGACTAGGGGCCTGAGGGCACACAGTGTGTTGTAGATATGTGGTAGTGGTGGGGTAGGGGCCTGAGGGCACACAGTGTGTTGTAGATATGTGGTAGTGGTGGAGTAGGGGCCTGAGGGCACACAGTGTGTTGTAGATATGTGGTAGTGGTGGAGTAGGGGCCTGAGGGCACACAGTGTGTTGTAGATATGTGGTAGTGGTGGAGTAGGGGCCTGAGGGCACACAGTGTGTTGTAGATATGTGGTAGTGGTGGAGTAGGGGCCTGAGGGCACACAGTGTGTTGTAGATATGTGGTAGTGGTGGAGTAGGGGCCTGAGGGCACACAGTGTGTTGTAGATATGTGGTAGTGGTGGGGTAGGGGCCTGAGGGCACACAGTGTGTTGTAGATATGTGGTAGTGGTGGAGTAGGGGCCTGAGGGCACACAGTGTGTTGTAGATATGTGGTAGTGGTGGAGTAGGGGCCTGAGGGCACACAGTGTATTGTATATATGTGGTAGTGGTGGAGTAGGGGCCTGAGGACACACAGTGTGTTGTAGATATGTGGTAGTGGTGGGGTAGGGGCCTGAGGGCACACAGTGTGTTGTAGATATGTGTTAGTGGAGTAGGGGCCTGAGGGCACACAGTGTGTTGTAGATATGTGGTAGTGGTGGAGTAGGGGCCTGAGGGAACACAGTGTGTTGTAGATATGTGGTAGTGGTGGAGTAGGGGCCTGAGGGCACACAGTGTGTTGTAGATATGTGGTAGTGGTGGAGTAGGGGCCTGAGGACACACAGTGTGTTGTAGATATGTGGTAGTGGTGGAGTAGGGGCCTGAGGGAACACAGTGTGTTGTAGATATGTGGTAGTGGTGGAGTAGGGGCCTGAGGGAACACAGTGTGTTGTAGATATGTGGTAGTGGTGGAGTAGGGGCCTGAGGGCACACAGTGTGTTGTAGATATGTGGTAGTGGTGGAGTAGGGGTCTGAGGACACACAGTGTGTTGTGAAATCTGTGAATGTATTGTAATGTTTAAAAATTGTATAAACTGCCTTAATTTTGCTGGACACCAGGAAGAGTAGCTGCTGTCTTGGCAAGTTATTTGGTTATTTAGAAATGAATTGCTAAAATAAAATGTTACTTGTGTTGCATACTGTGCAGCGCTGAACAGTCATAGTTTACAATACCTTAGCTGATGACTTGGTCCTATCCTTTTACATGGAATTAGATTTTCAGACATTTAGGTCACAGCACTAGCAGCACTAGGTCACAGTACTAGCAGCATTAGATAACAGCACTAGGTCACAGCACTAGGTCACAGCACTAGGTCACAGCACTAGCAGCACTAGGTCACAGCACTAGGTCACAGCACTAGCAGCACTAGGTCACAGCACTAGGTCACAGCACTAGCAGCACTAGGTCACAGTACTAGCAGCACTAGGTCACAGCATTAGATCACAGCACTAGGTCACAGCACTAGGTCACAGTACTAGCAGCACTAGGTCACAGCACTAGGTCACAGTACTAGCAGCACTAGGTCACAGCACTAGGTCACAGTACTAGCAGCACTAGGTCACATCACTAGCAGCACTAGGTCACAGCACTAGGTCACAGCACTAGCAGCACTAGGTCACAGCACTAGGTCACAGAACTAGCAGCACTAGGTCACAGCACTAGGTCACAGCACTAGCAGCATTAGATCACAGCACTAGGTCACAGTACTAGCAGCACTAGGTCACAGCACTAGCAGATTTATATCACAGCACTAGGTCACAGTACTAGCAGCATTAGATCACAGCACTAGGTCACAGCACTAGGTCACAGCACTAGCAGCACTAGGTCACAGCACTAGCAGCACTAGGTCACAGCATTAGATCACAGCACTAGGTCACAGTACTAGCAGCACTAGGTCACAGCACTAGGTCACAGTACTAGCAGCACTAGGTCACAGCACTAGGTCACAGTACTAGCAGCACTAGGTCACAGCACTATGTCACAGTACTAGCAGCACTAGGTCACAGCACTAGCAGCACTAGGTCACAGCACTAGGTAACAGTACTAGCAGCACTAGGTCACAGCACTAGGTCACAGTACTAGCAGCACTAGGTAACAGCACTAGCAGCACTAGGTCACAGCACTAGCAGCACTAGGTCACAGCACTAGGTCACAGTACTAGCAGCACTAGGTCACAGCACTAGGTCACAGCACTAGCAGCACTAGGTAACAGTACTAGCAGCACTAGGTCACAGTACTAGCAGCACTAGGTCACAGTACTAGCAGCACTAGGTCACAGCACTAGGTCACAGTACTAGCAGCATTAGATCACAGCACTAGGTCACAGTACTAGCAGCACTATGTCACAGTACTAGCAGCACTAGGTCACAGCACTAGCAGCACTAGGTCACAGCACTAGGTCACAGTACTAGCAGCACTAGGTCACAGCACTAGCAGCACTAGGTCACAGCACTAGGTCACAGCACTAGCAGCACTAGGTCACAGCACTAGGTCACAGTACTAGCAGCATTAGGTCACAGTACTAGGTCACAGAACTAGCAGCACTAGGTCACAGCACTAGCAGCATTAGATCACAGCACTAGGTCACATTACTAGCAGCACTAGGTCACAGCACTAGCAGATTTATATCACAGCACTAGGTCACAGTACTAGCAGCATTAGATCACAGCACTAGGTCACAGCACTAGGTCACAGCACTAGCAGCACTAGGTCACAGCACTAGGTCACAGAACTAGCAGCACTAGGTCACAGCACTAGGTCACAGCACTAGCAGCATTAGATCACAGCACTAGGTCACAGTACTAGCAGCACTAGGTCACAGCACTAGCAGATTTATATCACAGCACTAGGTCACAGTACTAGCAGCATTAGATCACAGCACTAGGTCACAGCACTAGGTCACAGCACTAGCAGCACTAGGTCACAGCACTAGCAGCACTAGGTCACAGCATTAGATCACAGCACTAGGTCACAGTACTAGCAGCACTAGGTCACAGCACTAGGTCACAGTACTAGCAGCACTAGGTCACAGCACTAGGTCACAGTACTAGCAGCAAAAGGTCACAGCACTAGGTCACAGTACTAGCAGCACTAGGTCACAGCACTATGTCACAGTACTAGCAGCACTAGGTCACAGCACTAGCAGCACTAGGTCACAGCACTAGGTAACAGTACTAGCAGCAATAGGTCACAGCACTAGCAGCACTAGGTCACAGCACTAGGTCACAGTACTAGCAGCACTAGGTAACAGTACTAGCAGCACTAGGTCACAGCACTAGGTCACAGCACTAGCAGCACTAGGTCACAGCACTAGGTCACAGTACTAGCAGCACAAGGTAACAGTACTAGCAGCATTAGGTCACAGTACTAGCAGCACTAGGTCACAGCACTAGGTCACAGTACTAGCAGCACTAGGTCACAGCACTAGGTCACAGTACTAGCAGCACTAGGTAACAGCACTAGCAGCACTAGGTCAAAGCACTAGCAGCACTAGGTCACAGCACTAGGTCACAGTACTAGCAGCACTAGGTCACAGCACTAGGTCACAGCACTAGCAGCACTAGGTAACAGTAGTAGCAGCACTAGGTCACAGTACTAGCAGCACTAGGTCACAGTACTAGCAGCACTAGGTCACAGCACTAGGTCACAGTACTAGCAGCATTAGATCACAGCACTAGGTCACAGTACTAGCAGCACTAGGTCACAGTACTAGCAGCACTAGGTCACAGCACTAGCAGCACTAGGTCACAGCACTAGCAGCACTAGGTCACAGCACTAGGTCACAGCACTAGCAGCACTAGGTCACAGCACTAGGTCACAGTACTAGCAGCATTAGGTCACAGTACTAGCAGCACTAGGTCACAGTACTAGCAGCACTAGGTCACAGCACTAGCAGCACTAGGTCACATCACTAGGTCACAGGACTAGCAGCACTAGGTCACAGCACTAGGTCACAGCACTAGGTCACAGCACTAGCAGCACTAGGTCACAGCACTAGCAGCACTAGGTCACAGCACTAGGTCACAGCACTAGCAGCACTAGGTCACAGCACTAGCAGCACTAGCAGCACTAGGTCACAGTACTAGCAGCACTAGGTCACAGCACTAGCAGCACTATCAGCACTAGCAGCACTAGGTCACAGCACTAGCAGCACTAGGTCACAGCACTAGCAGCACTAGATCACAGTACTAGCAGCACTAGGTCACAGTACTAGCAGCACTAGGTCACAGCACTAGCAGCACTAGGTCACAGCACTAGCAGCACTAGATCACAGCACTAGCAGCACTAGGTCACAGCACTAGGTCACAGTACCTGCAGCACTAGGTCACAGCACTAGCAGCACTAGGTCACAGCACTAGGTCACAGCACTAGCAGCACTAGGTCACAGCACTAGGTCACAGTACTAGCAGCACTGGGTCACAGCACTAGCAGCACTAGATCACAGCACTAGCAGCACTAGGTCACAGCACTAGGTCACAGTACTAGCAGCACTAGCAGCACTAGGTCACAGCACTAGCAGCACTAGCAGCACTAGCAGCACTAGGTCACAGCACTAGGTCACAGCACTAGGTCACAGCACTAGCAGCACTAGCAGCACTAGGTCACAGCACTAGGTCACACAACTAGCAGCACTAGCAGCACTAGGTCACAGCACTAGCAGCACTAGCATTACTAGCAGCACTAGGTCACAGCACTAGGTCACAGCACTAGGTCACAGCACTAGCAGCACTAGCAGCACTAGGTCACAGCACTAGGTCACATCACTAGGTCACACAACTAGCAGCACTAGCAGCACTAGGTCACAGCACTAGGTCACAGTACTAGCAGCACTAGGTCACAGCACTAGCAGCACTAGGTCACAGCACTAGGTCACAGCACTAGGTCACAGCACTAGCAGCACTAGGTCACAGCACTAGGTCACAGTACTAGCAGCACTAGGTCACAGCACTAGCAGCACTAGCAGCACTAGCAGCACTAGGTCACAGCACTAGCAGCACTAGCAGCACTAGGTCACAGCACTAGCAGCACTAGATCACAGTACTAGCAGCACTAGGTCACAGCACTAGCAGCACTAGGTCACAGCACTAGCAACACTAGATCACAGCACTAGCAGCACTAGGTCACATCACTAGGTCACAGTACTAGCAGCACTAGCAGCACTAGGTCACAGCACTAGCAGCACTAGCAGCACTAGGTCACAGCACTAGGTCACAGCACTAGGTCACAGCACTAGCAGCACTAGCAGCACTAGGTCACAGCACTAGGTCACACAACTAGCAGCACTAGGTCACAGCACTAGCATCACTAGCAGTACTAGCAGCACTAGGTCACAGCACTAGGTCACAGCACTAGCAGCACTAGGTCACAGCACTAGGTCACATCACTAGGTCACACAACTAGCAGCACTAGCAGCACTAGGTCACAGCACTAGGTCACAGTACTAGCAGCACTAGGTCACAGCACTAGCAGCACTAGGTCACAGCACTAGGTCACAGCACTAGGTCACAGCACTAGGTCACAGCACTAGCAGGGTTAAACCTATCCGTTTCATGTATAGTCACAGGGCTGATTTAGTGACGGTTGTTCTTCTCTGGATCCTCCAGGACACCGGACACAGTTTAGCGACTCATCAAGGAGCCTTGCTGCAACATTGTAATTGCCATGGGTGCAGAACAGCCCTGCAGAGAGCCTTGTTGATAGTTTAGCAATTCAGAGTGTTTCTGAGTCATGAATGCTGATTGGCTGAAAGCCGTGGTATTTCAGGCCGTATACCACGGGGTTGACAAAACATGTATTTTTACTGCTCTAATTACGTTGGTAACCAGTTTATAACAGCAATAAGGCACCTTGGGTGTTTGGCCACACCCCCTCTGGCCTTATTGCTTATTAATTAGCTTGTGATTTGACCAGACAGGACTCCTGCCAGGGCATCCCATTCACCCTGAATGACTCAGAGTAATGGGACAGCCAGCCAGCCAGTTAGTCACTCACTCATTCAGCCAGTCCTCTGCTTGATTTCCAGAGAGAACATGGAACTTTGG
The DNA here is from genome assembly GCF_018296145.1 of Oncorhynchus tshawytscha. Taxonomy (NCBI): domain Eukaryota; kingdom Metazoa; phylum Chordata; class Actinopteri; order Salmoniformes; family Salmonidae; genus Oncorhynchus; species Oncorhynchus tshawytscha. The sequence goes on from NW_024608480.1 coordinate 23,918, forward strand.
AACTAGAATATGGAACCTGGAACTGGAATGTGGAACCTGGAATGTGGAATGTGGAATGTGGAATGTGGAATGTGGAACCTGGAATGTGGAACCTGGAATGTGGAACCTGGAACTGGAATGTGGGAACTGGAATGTGGAACCTGGAACTGGAACCTGAACTAGAATGTGGAACCTGGAATGTGGATCCTGGAACTGGAATGTGGAACCTGGAACTGGAATGTAGAATGTGGAACCTGGAACTAGAATGTGGAACTGGAATGTGGAACCTGGAACTAGAATGTGGAACCTGGAACTGGAATATGGAACCTGGAATATGGAACCTGGAACTAGAATGTGGAACCTGGAACTGGAATGTGGAACCTGAACTAGAACCTGGAATGTGGAACCTGGAACTGGAATGTGGAACTTGGAACTAGAATGTGGAACCTGGAACTGGAATGTGGAACCTGAACTGGAACCTCTAATGTGGAACCTGGAACTAGAATGTATGTCTATTATACATAATGCAGCTGGATCCCCCTGCATGGGTGTTAGGAGGAGACCGTGTTTCAGATTGTATGTAGGCCTGTCCTATTCACCAAGCCAGCAGCAGTAGCAGCCCTACGAGCATCATACTCTATTTGTCTGTAGGAAACTAGACCTGCTTCAAAATGGCTTTCTATTCCAGTCAGCCAAGCAGAACGAGTACTTGCGTTTGCCATTTAATCTAGTAATGCCTAATAACATACATTTCATATATGGCAAGTTAATTAAATTCCATTGAGCTGCTTTGCTTGCGTGTGTTTTAATCTCCTTCAATCAACGACCTGTTTACTTTCCCTCTAATGTATTGGAGCCTGAGACCCCTCTACCTCTCTACATGTGACCCCTGACCCTGCTGTAGTGAAGCCTGAGACCCCTCTACCTCTCTACATGTGACCCCTGACCCTGCTGTAGTGAAGCCTGAGACCCCTCTACCTCTCTACATGTGACCAACCTGACCCTGCTGTAGTGAAGCCTGAGACCCCTCTACCTCTCAAATCAAATCAAATCAAATCAAATCAAATTTTATTTGTCACATACACATGGTTAGCAGATGTTAATGCGAGTGTAGCGAAATGCTTGTGCTTCTAGTTCCGACAATGCAGTAATAACGAGCAAGTAATCTAACTAACAATTCCAAAAAAAACTACTGTCATACACAGTGTAAGGGGATAAAGAATATGTACATAAGGATATATGAATGAGTGATGGTACAGAGCAGCATAGGCAAGATACAGTAGATGATATCGAGTACAGTATATACATATGAGATAAGTATGTAAACCAAGTGGCATAGTTAAAGTGGCTAGTGATACATGTATTACATAAGGATGCAGTCGATGATATAGAGTACAGTATCAACGTATGCATATGAGATGAACAATGTAGGGTAAGTAACATTATATAAGGTAGCATTGTTTAAAGTGGCTAGTGATATATTTACATCATTTCCCATCGATTCCCATGATTAAAGTGGCTGGAGTAGAGTCAGTGTCATTGACAGTGTGTTGGCAGTAGCCACTCAATGTTAGTGGTGGCTGTTTAACAGTCTGATGGCTTTGAGATAGAAGCTGTTTTTCAGTCTCTCGGTCCCAGCTTTGATGCACCTGTACTGACCTCGCCTTCTGGATGGCAGCGGGGTGAACAGGCAGTGGCTCGGGTGGTTGATGTCCTTGATGATCTTTATGGCCTTCCTGTAGCATCGGGTGGTGTAGGTGTCCTGGAGGGCAGGTAGTTTGCCCCCGGTGATGCGTTGTGCAGACCTCACTACCCTCTGGAGAGCCTTACGGTTGAGGGCGGTGCAGTTGCCATACCAGGCGGTGATACAGCCCGCCAGGATGCTCTCGATTGTGCATCTGTAGAAGTTTGTGAGTGCTTTTGGTGACAAGCCGAATTTCTTCAGCCTCCTGAGGTTGAAGAGGCGCTGCTGCGCCTTCCTCACGATGCTGTCTGTGTGAGTGGACCAATTCAGTTTGTCTGTGATGTGTATGCCGAGGAACTTAAAACTTGCTACCCTCTCCACTACTGTTCCATCGATGTGGATGGGGGTGTTCCCTCTGCTGTTTCCTGAAGTCCACAATCATCTCCTTAGTTTTGTTGACGTTGAGTGTGAGGTTATTTTCCTGACACCACACTCCGAGGGCCCTCACCTCCTCCCTGTAGGCCGTCTCGTCGTTGTTGGTAATCAAGCCTACCACTGTTGTGTCGTCCGCAAACTTGATGATTGAGTTGGAGGCGTGCATGGCCACGCAGTCGTGGGTGAACAGGGAGTACAGGAGAGGGCTCAGAACGCACCCTTGTGGGGCCCCAGTGTTGAGGATCAGCGGGGAGGAGATGTTGTTGCCTACCCTCACCACCTGGGGGCGGCCCGTCAGGAAGTCCAGTACCCAGTTGCACAGGGCGGGGTCGAGACCCAGGGTCTCGAGCTTGATGACGAGCTTGGAGGGTACTATGGTGTTGAATGCCGAGCTGTAGTCGATGAACAGCATTCTCACATAGGTATTCCTCTTGTCCAGATGGGTTAGGGCAGTGTGCAGTGTGGTTGAGATTGCATCGTCTGTGGACCTATTTGGGCGGTAAGCAAATTGGAGTGGGTCAAGGGTGTCAGGTAGGGTGGAGGTGATATGGTCCTTGACTAGTCTCTCAAAGCACTTCATGATGACGGATGTGAGTGCAATAGAGGGGTCTGTGACCAACCTGACCCTGCTGTAGTGAAGCCTGAGACCCCTCTACCTCTCTACATGTGACCCCTGACCCTGCTGTAGTGAAGCCTGAGACCCCTCTACCACTCTACATGTGACCAACCTGACCCTGCTGTAGTGAAGCCTGAGACCCCTCTACCACTCTACATGTGACCCCTGACCCTGCTGTAGTGAAGCCTGAGACCCCTCTACCTCTCTACATGTGACCCCTGACCCTGCTGTAGTGAAGCCTGAGACCCCTCTACCTCTCTACATGTTTGGTGGAGGAGGAATAATGGTCTGGGTCTATTTTTCATGGTTCGGGCCCCTTAGTTCCAATGAAGGGAAATCTTAATGCTACAGCATACAATAACATTCTAGACGATTCTATGCTTCCAACAATGTGGCAACAGTTTGGGGAAGGTCCTTTCCTGTTTCAGAATGACAATGGCACCGTGCACAAAGCGAGGTCCATACAGAAATGGTTTGTTGAGTTCAGTGTGGAAGAACTTGACTGGCCTGCACGGAGCCCTGAACTCAACCCCATCGAACACCTTTGGGATGAATTGGAACACCGACTGCGAGCCAGGATGCAAGTCCCCGCAGCAATGTTCCAACATCTAGTGGAAAGCCTTCCCAGAAGAGTGGAGGCTGTTATAGCAGCAATGTTCCAACATCTAGTGGAAAGCCTTCCCAGAAGAGTGGAGGCTGTTATAGCTGCAATGTTCCAACATCTAGTGGAAAGCCTTCCCAGAAGAGTGGAGGCTGTTATAGCTGCAATGTTCCAACATCTAGTGGAAAGCCTTCCCAGAGGATTGGGGGCTGTTATAGCAGCAAGGGGGAGGACCACCTCCATATTAATGCCCATGATTTTGGAATGAGATGTTCGATGAGCAGGTGTCCACATACTTTTGGTCCTTTAGTGTAAATAGGATCTGGGGTTAGGATCTGGGGGTAGGAGCTGGATCTGGGGGTGGGAGCATGGATCTGGGGGTGGGAGCTGGGGAAGGATCTGGATCTGGGGGTAGGAACTAGAGCTGGTTGACTTCATGTCGATGTCTGTTTAGAGCCAAACCGGAGAGGGAAACATAGTTATGTTTCATATGGGACCCTATCCCCGATTAAGTGGACCGTTTTTACCAGGGCCCATAGGGCTGGTCGTAAGTAGTGTACTATATAGGGAATAGGGTTCTATAGGGCTGGTCTTAAGTAGTGTACTATATAGGGAATAGGGCTGGTCATTATTAGTGTACTATATAGGGAATAGGGCTGGTCATTAGTAGTGTACTATATAGGGAATAGGGTTCCACAGGGCTGGTCATTAGTAGTGTACTATATAGGGAATAGGGTTCTATAGGGCTGGTCATTAGTAGTGTACTATACAGGGAATAGGGTTCTATAGGGCTGGTCATTAGTAGTGTACTATATAGGGAATAGGGTTCTATAGGGCTGGTCATTAGTAGTGTACTATATAGGGAATAGGGCTGGTCATTAGTAGTGTACTATATAGGGAATAGGGTTCTATAGGGCTGGTCATAAGTAGTGCACTATATAGGGAATAGGGTTGGTCATTAGTAGTGTACTATATAGGGAATAGGGTTCTATAGGGCTGGTCATTAGTAGTGCACTATATAGGGAATAGGGTTCTATAGGGCTGGTCATTAGTAGTGTAATATATAGGGAATAGGGCTGGTCATTAGTAGTGTACTATATAGGGAATAGGGTTCTATAGGGCTGGTCATAAGTAGTGCACTATATAGGGAATAGGGTTGCTCATTAGTAGTGTACTATATAGGGAATAGGGTTCTATAGGGCCCTGGTCTAAAGTAGTGCACTATATAGGGAATAGGGCTGGTCATAAGTAGTGTACTATATAGGGAATAGGGTTCTATAGGGCTGGTCATAAGTAGTGTACTATATAGGGAATAGGGCTGGTCATTAGTAGTGTACTATATAGGGAATAGAGCTGGTCATAAGTAGTGCACTATATAGGGAATAGGGCTGGTCATAAGTAGTGTACTATATAGGGAATAGGGTTCTATAGGGCTGGTCATTAGTAGTGTACTACATAGGGAATAGGGTTCTATAGGGCTGGTCATAAGTAGTGCACTATATAGGGAATAGGGCAGGTCATTAGTAGTGTACTATATAGGGAATAGGGTTCTATAGGGCTGGTCATTAGTAGTGTACTATATAGGGAATAGGGTTCTATAGGGCTGGTCATTAGTAGTGTACTATATAGGGAATAGGGCAGGTCATAAGTAGTGCACTATGTAGGGAATAGGGCTGGTCATAAGTAGTGCACTATATAGGGAATAGGGCTGGTCATTAGTAGTGCACTATGTAGGGAATAGGGCAGGTCATAAGTAGTGCACTATATAGGGAATAGGGTTCTATAGGGCTGGTCATTAGTAGTGTACTATATAGGGAATAGGGCTGGTCATAAGTAGTGCACTATATAGGGAATAGGGCAGGTCATAAGTAGTGCACTATGTAGGGAATATGATGCCATTTGGGATGCAGCTTTAGTTGTAGTTGGCATACTTAGTTGCATCCTTAGACTTATCTCAAGGTTTGACGATCAAAAAGGGCCCGTGAAAAGAGGTGAGCCACAGGCCACTGGTTTGTGTTGTAGTAAATCCACTGTTGTCTAATATGTAGCCCATCTACCATAGTGAGTGTTGACATGATTCTGTACGGAATACATCCATATGTCTTGGTGGGAACATGTTGTTTTCTGACTCCCCATTGGTACGATGCTGCTGAGTCCTTTTCATTTAGTTTGATAGTTATCAACTGGCTTGGATTCTTCTGTTAGCGTGTGTGTGTGTGTGTGTGTGTGTGTGTGTGTGTAGTGGGGGATTAGACACGCTGAGTCATATAGTTGATGATCGTTACCTGTTCTGTCTGTCCATTGTTACCTGGCTTTACAGGTGTCCATTTACAGCAGGCCCTTTACAGCAGGCCCTTTACAGGAGTCCATTTACAGCAGGCCCTTTACAGGAGTCCATTTACAGCAGGCCCTTTACAGGAGTCCATTTACATCAGGCCCTTTACAGGTGTCCATTTACAGGAGTCCATTTACAGGAGTCCATTTACAGCAGGCCCTTTACAGGAGTCCATTTACAGCAGGCCCTTTACAGGAGTCCATTTACAGCAGGCCCTTTACAGGAGTCCATTTACAGCAGGCCCTTTACAGGAGTCCATTTACAGCAGGCCCTTTACAGGTGTCCATTTACAGCAGGCCCTTTACAGCAGGCCCTTTACAGCAGGCCCTTTACAGCAGGCCCTTTACAGCAGGCCCTTTACAGGAGTCCATTTACAGCAGGCCCTTTACAGGTGTCCATTTACAGCAGGCCCTTTACAGGAGTCCATTTACAGCAGGCCCTTTACAGGTGTCCATTTACAGCAGGCCCTTTACAGGTGTCCATTTACAGCAGGCCCTTTACAGGAGTCCATTTACAGCAGGCCCTTTACAGCAGGCCCTTTACAGGAGGCCCTTTACAGGAGTCCATTTACAGCAGGCCCTTTACAGGAGTCCATTTACAGCAGGCCCTTTACAGGAGTCCATTTACAGCAGGCCCTTTACAGGTGTCCATTTACAGCAGGCCCTTTACAGGTGTCCATTTACAGCAGGCCCTTTACAGGAGTCCATTTACAGCAGGCCCTTTACAGGAGTCCATTTACAGCAGGCCCTTTACAGGAGTCCTTTACAGCAGGCCCTTTACAGGAGTCCATTTACAGCAGGCCCTTTACAGGAGTCCATTTACAGCAGGCCCTTTACAGGAGTCCATTTACAGCAGGCCCTTTACAGCAGGCCCTTTACAGGAGTCCATTTACAGCAGGCCCTTTACAGCAGGCCCTTTACAGGAGGCCCTTTACAGGAGTCCATTTACAGCAGGCCCTTTACAGGAGTCAATTTACAGCAGGCCCTTTACAGGAGTCAATTTACAGCAGGCCCTTTACAGGAGGCCCTTTACAGGAGGCCCTTTACAGCAGGCCCTTTACAGGAGTCCATTTACAGCAAGCCCTTTACAGGAGTCCATTTACAGCAGGCACTTTACAGCAGGCCCTTTACAGGAGTCCCTTTACAGGAGTCCCTTTACAGGAGTCCCTTTACAGGAGTCCCTTTACAGCAGTCCCTTTACAGGAGTCCCTTTACAGCAGGCCCTTTACAGGAGGCCCTTTACAGCAGGCCCTTTACAGCAGGCCCTTTACAGGAGGCCCTTTACAGGAGTCCATTTACAGCAGGCCCTTTACATGAGTCCATTTACAGCAGGCCATTTACAGGAGTCCATTTACAGCAGGCCATTTACAGGAGTCCATTTACAGGAGTCCATTTACAGCTGGCCCTTTACAGGAGTCCATTTACAGCAGGCCCTTTACAGGAGGCCCTTTACAGCAGGCCCTTTACAGGAGGCCCTTTACAGCAGGCCCTTTACAGGAGTCCATTTACAGCAGGTCCTTTACAGGAGTCCATTTACAGGAGTCCCTTTACAGGAGGCCCTTTACAGCAGGCCCTTTACAGCAGGTCCTTTACAGGAGTTCATTTACAGGAGTCCCTTTACAGGAGGCCCTTTACAGCAGGCCCTTTACAGTAGGCCCTTTACAGGAGTCCCTTTACAGCTGGCCCTTTACAGGAGTCCATTTACAGCAGGCCCTTTACAGAAGGCCCTTTACAGCAGGCCCTTTACAGGAGGCCCTTTACAGCAGGCCCTTTACAGGAGTCCATTTACAGCAGGTCCTTTACAGGAGTCCATTTACAGGAGTCCCTTTACAGGAGGCCCTTTACAGCAGGCCCTTTACAGCAGGTCCTTTACAGGAGTTCATTTACAGGAGTCCCTTTACAGGAGGCCCTTTACAGCAGGCCCTTTACAGGAGGCCCTTTACAGCAGGCCATTTACAGGAGTCCCTTTACAGCAGGCCATTTACAGGAGTCCATTTACAGCAGGCCCTTTACAGGAGTCCATTTACAGCAAGCCCTTTACAGGAGTCCATTTACAGCAGGCACTTTATAGGAGTCCATTTACAGCAGGCCATTTACAGGAGTCCATTTACAGTAGGCCCTTTACAGGAGGCCCTTTACAGGAGTCCCTTTACAGCAGGCCCTTTACAGGAGGCCCTTTACAGCAGGCCCTTTACAGCAGGCCCTTTACAGGAGGCCCTTTACAGCAGGCCCTTTACAGCAGGCCCTTTACAGGAGGCCCTTTACAGGAGTCCATTTACAGCAGGCCCTTTACAGGAGTCCATTTACAGGAGGCCATTTACAGCAGGCCCTTTACAGGAGTCCATTTACAGCAGGCCCTTTACAGGAGGCCCTTTACAGCAGGCCCTTTACAGGAGGCCCTTTACAGCAGGCCCTTTACAGGAGTCCATTTACAGCAGGTCCTTTACAGGAGTCCATTTACAGCAGGCCCTTTACAGGAGTCCCTTTCTAGTTAACTGCGTGTGCTGAGTCTGGCTGTTAGTAACACAAAACAAGTGGAAGGGTTTTGAGTCAGTATACTGTATGTGCTTCCCTTGTGTGTATTTAAAGTGGGAATCATCTTCACTAGATTAACAGTTGTATTGAAGAGAGAGATGGATAGGTTTGGTTTGTTAGCACATTTCACAGTGAGGATTCTGTAGCTCTGTCCGTTGTTAGTTCTCCCCCGTCCTGGGTGATGGTAGGTGTCACCTTCAAGATGCTGCCGACGCAGAGGGACCTTTAAGAGCAGCTCCAGGGTGGTGCCTTATCCATCTCTCTGAGGCTGAGGGAGGATGTGTTTCTCTCTCCCCTTCTCTCTCTCTCTCTCTCTCTCTCTCTCTCTCTCTCTGTGTGCCTGTGTGTGTGCCTGTGTGTGTGCGCGCAGGGGAGGTTCTTCTTGTGGAGATAGACAACCCCAGACAAATCATCATCATGTTCTTGTAGTTTTCAGTGCATGAAAGAGGACTTCAGGGAGTTTAACCTCGTCACAGCTCAGCCATTCAGCAGCCCTCCTAATAAACCTGACAAGAAGCTGAATCTGAATCTAGGTCTTATTGCAGGACCAGATGTTGTGCTCTTTGTTAATTCCCTCTCTGTGTTATTGTAGGTGTTATTGTAGGTGCTAGTCGTTAGTAGCTGTATCAGACTATGGCGTCTGTGTGTGTACAGCTATACAACATGTTTATTCAGTCATCTTATCGTGAGGAAATCCCCCGGGGAGGAAGGGGTGCTCTGCAGTACGTTCTACGTTCTACCATGGTTCTACCATGGTTGCTCAAACGTTGCACAAACATTGAATATCATCATTCCAATGAATGTAACATGGGATGTTACAAGATGGTTGGAATAAATTAGAGCTTTACAGATGTCACAGCCAACGACAATGATCTGAATGTGATGTTCTATAGATACCTCCACCCTATTCCCAATATTATGTACTACAGTGTCTTGCAAGTATTCAACCCCCTTGACGTTTTTCCTATTTTTGTTACATTACAACCTGTAAGTTAAATATATTTTTATTTGGATTTCATGTAATGGATATACACAAAATAGTCCAAATTGGTGAAGTGAAATAAAAATACATTTTAATTTTTAAAAACGGAAAAGTGTTCCATGCATATTTATTATCCCCCTTTGCTATGAAGCCCCTAAATAAGATCTGGTGCAACCAATTACCTTCAGAAGTCACATAATTAGTTAAATAAAGTCCACCTGTGTGCAATCTAAGTGTCACATGATCTGTCACATGATCTCAGTATATACAGTTGAAGTCGGAAGTTTACATACACCTTAGCCAAATACATTTAAACTCAGTTAATCACAATTCCTGACATTTAATCCTAGTATAAATTCCCTGTCTTAGGTCAGTTTGGATGACCAGTTTATTTTAAGAATGTGAAATGTCAGAATAATAGTAGAGAGAATGATTTATTTCAGCTTTTATTTATTTCATCACATTCCCAGTAGGTCAGAAGTTTACAAACTCAATTAGTATTTGGTAGCATTGCCATTAAATTGTTTAACTTGTGTCAAACGTTTTGGATAAACTTCTACAAGCTTCCCACAATACGTTGGGTGAATTTTGGCCCATTCCTCCTGACAGAACTGGTGTAACGGAGTCAGGTTTGCGTGTGCGAGCAAGGAGCAAGGCCTCCTTCAGGGCTTTGTGATGGCCACTCCAATACCTTGACTTTGTTGTCTTTAAAGAACTTTGGAAGTATCCTTGGGTTCATTGTCCATTTGGAAGACCCATTTGCGACCAAGCTTTAACTTCCTGACTGTCGTCTTGAGATGTTGCTTCAACATATCCACATCATTTTCTATTTTGTGAAGTGCACCAGTCCCTCCTGCAGCAAAGCACACCCACAACATGATGCTGCCACCCCGTGCTTCATGGTTGGGATGGCGTTCTTCGGCTTGCAAGCCTCCCCCTTTTCCTCCAAACATAACGATGGTCATTATGGCCAAACAGTTCTATTTTTGTTTCATCAGACCAGAGGACAATTCTCCAAAAAGTACTATCTTTGTACCCATGTGCAGTTGCAAACTGTAGTCTGGCTTTTTATGCCGGTTTTGGAGCAGTGGCTTCTTCCTTGCTGAGCGGCCTTTGAGGTTATGTTATTATAGGACTCGTTTTACTGTGGATATAGATACTGTTGTACCCGTTTCCTCCAGCATCTTCACAAGGTTCCTTTGCTGTTGTTCTGGGATTGATTTGCACTTTTCACACCAAAGTACGTTCATCTCTAGGAGACAGAACGCATCTCCGTCCTGAGAGGTATGACAGCTTCGTGGTCCCATGGTGTTTATACTTGCGTACTATTGTTTGTACAGATGAATGTGCTACCTTCAGTCATTTGGAAATTGCTCCCAAGGACGAACCAGACTTGTGGGGGTCTACAATTTTTCTGAGGTCTTGGCTGATTTCTTTTGATTGTCCCATGATGTCAAGCAAAGAGGCACTGAGTTTGAATGTAGGCCTTGAAATACATACACAGGTACACCTCCAATTGACTCAAATTATGTCAATTAGTCTATCAGAAGCTTCTAAAGCCATTACATCATTTTCTGGAATTTTCCAAGCTGCTTAAAGGCACAGTCAACTTAGTGTATGTAAACTTCTGACCCACTGGAATTGTGATACAGAGAATTAATTATAAGTGAAATAATCTGTCTGTAAACAATTGTTGGAAAAATGACTTGTGTCATGCACAAAGTAGATGTCCTAATCGACTTGGCAAAACTACAGTTTGTTAACAAGAAATTTGTGGAGTGGTTGAAAATAAGTTTTAATGACTCCAACCTAAGTGGATGTAAACTAGTTTTAATGACTCCAACCTAAGTGGATGTAAACTTCCGACTTCAACTGAATGTACCTGTTCTGAAAGGCCCCAGAGTCTGCAACACCACTAAGCAAGGGGCACCACCAAGCAAGCGACACCATGAAGACCAAGGAGCTCTCCAAACAGGTCAGGGACAAAGTTGTGGAGAAGTACAGATCAGGGTTGGGGTATAAAAAAATATCCGAAACTTTGAGCATCCCACAGAGCACCATTAAATCTATTATTAAAAAATGGAAAGAATATGGCACCACAACAAACCTGCCAAGAGAGGGCCACCCACCAAAACTCACAGACCAGGCAAGGAGGGCATTAAACAGAGAGGCAACAAAGAGACCAATGACAATTGGAGTATCTGTCCATAGGACATCCGTACACTCCACAGAGCTGGGCTTTACAGAAGAGTGGCCAGAAAAAAATAAGCAAGCATGTTTGGTTCTCACCAAAAGTCATGTGGGAGACTCCCGAAACATATGGAAGATGGTACTCTGGTCAGATGAGACTAAAATTGAGCTTTTTGGCCATTAAGGAAAACGCTATGTCTGGCGCAAACCCAACACCTCACGTCACCCTGAGAACACCATCCGTTTTTCATCGGCAGTGACTGGAAAACTGATCAGATTTGAAGGAATGATGGATGGTGCTAAATACAGGGAAATTCTTGAGGGAAACAGTTTGTCTTCTATAGATTTGAGACTGGGACGGAGGTTCACCTTCCAGCAGGACAATGACCCTAAGCATACTGCTAAAGTAACACTTGAGGGGTTTAAGGGGAAACATTTAAATGTCTTGGAATGGCCTAGTCAAAGCCCAGACCTCAATCCAATTGAGCATCTATGGTATGACTTAAAGATTGCTGTACACCAATGGAACCCATCCAACTTGAAGGAGCTGGAGCAGTTTTGCCTTGAAATTTTATTTGTCACACACACATGGTTAGCAGATGTTAATGCGAGTGTAGCGAAATGCTTGTGCTTCTAGTTCCGACAATGCAGTAATAACCAACAAGTAATCTAACTAACAATTCCAAAACTACTGTCTTATACACAGTGTAAGGGGATAAAGAATATGTACATATGGATATATGAATGAGTGATGGTACAGAGCAGCATAGGCAAGATACAGTAGATTGTATCGAGTACAGTATATACATATGAGATGAGTATGTAAACAATGTGGCATAGTTAAAGTGGCTAGTGATACATGTATTACATAAGGATGCAGTCGATGATATAGAGTACAGTATATACGTATGCATATGAGGTGAATAATGTAGGGTAAGTAACATTATATAAGGTAGCATTGTTTAAAGTGGCTAGTGATATATTTACATCATTTCCCTTCAATTCCCATTATTAAAGTGGCTGGAGTTGAGTCAGTGTCAGTGTCAGTGTGTTGGCAGCAGCCACTCAATGTTAGTGGTGGCTGTTTAACAGTCTGATGGCCTTGAGATAGAAGCTGTTTTTCAGTCTCTCGGTCCCAGCTTTGATGCACCTGTACTGACCTCGCCTTCTGGATGATAGCGGGGTGAACAGGCAGTGGCTCGGGTGGTTGATGTCCTTGATGATCTTTATGGCCTTCCTGTAACATCGGGTGGTGTAGGAGTCCTGGAGGGCAGGTAGTTTGCCCCCGGTGATGCGTTGTGCAGACCTCACTACCCTCTGGAGAGCCTTACGGTTGAGGGCGGAGCAGTTGCCGTACCAGTCGGTGATACAGCCTGCCAGGATGCTCTCGATTGTGCATCTGTAGAAGTTTGTGAGTGCTTTTGGTGACAAGCCGAATTTCTTCAGCCTCCTGAGGTTGAAGAGGTGCTGCTGCGCCTTCTTCACGATGCTGTCTGTGTGAGTGGACCAATTCCATTTGTCTGTGATGTGTATGCCGAGGAACTTAAAACTTGCTACCCTCTCCACTACTGTTCCATCGATGTGGATAGGGGGGTGTTCCCTCTGCTGTTTCCTGAAGTCCACAATCATCTCCTTAGTTTTGTTGACGTTGAGTGTGAGGTTATTTTCCTGACACCACACTCCGAGGGCCCTCACCTCCTCCCTGTAGGCCGTCTCGTCGTTGTTGGTAATCAAGCCTACCACTGTTGTGTCGTCCGCAAACTTGATGATTGAGTTGGAGGCGTGCGTGGCCACGCAGTTGTGGGTGAACAGGGAGTACAGGAGAGGGCTCAGAACGCACCCTTGTGGGGCCCCAGTGTTGAGGATCAGCGGGGAGGAGATGTTGTTGCCTACCCTCACCACCTGGGGCGGCCCGTCAGGAAGTCCAATACCCAGTTGCACAGGGCGGGGTCGAGACCCAGGGTCTCGAGCTTGATGACGAGCTTGGAGGGTACTATGGTGTTGAATGCCGAGCTGTAGTCGATGAACAGCATTCTCACATAGGTATTCCTCTTGTCCAGATGGGTTAGGGCAGTGTGCAGTGTGGTTGAGATTGCATCGTCTGTGGACCTATTTGGGCGGTAAGCAAATTGGAGTGGGTCTAGGGTGTCAGGTAGGGTGGAGGTGATATGGTCCTTGACTAATCTCTCAAAGCACTTCATGATGACGGAAGTGAGTGCTACGGGGCGGTAGTCGTTTAGCTCAGTTACCTTAGCTTTCTTGGGAACAGGAACAATGGTGGCCCTCTTGAAGCATGTGGGAACAGCAGACTGGTATAGGGATTGATTGAATATGTCCGTAAACACACCGGCCAGCTGGTCTGCGCATGCTCTGAGGGCGCGGCTGGGGATGACGTCTGGGCCTGCAGCCTTGCGAGGGTTAACACGTTTAAATGTCTTACTCACCTCGGCTGCAGTGAAGGAGAGACCGCATGTTTTCGTTGCAGGCCGTGTCAGTGGCGCTTTCAGTTTCACGCGAGAATGGGCAAAAATCCCAGTGGCTAGATGTGCCAAGCTTATAGAGACATACCCCAAGAGACTTGCAGCTGTAATTGCTGCAGAAGGTGGCTCTACAAAGTATTGACTTTGTGGGGGTGATTAGTTATGCACGCTCAAGTTTTCCTTTTTTTTAGGGTCTTATTTCTTGTTTGTTTCACTTTTTTTTTTAAATTGCATCTTCAAAGTGGTAGGCATGTTGTGTAAATCAAATGATACAACCCCCCAAAATCTATTTTATTTCCCGGTTATAAGGCAACAAAATAGGAAAAATGCCAAGGGGGTGAATACTTTCACAAGCCACTGCACTTTTGACCAGTGACCTGTGATAAAAAGTAGTGCACTATATAGGGTGCTCTGGTCTATAGTAGTGTACTTCATAGGGAATAGGGTGTTCTGGTCTATAGTAGTGTACTTCATAGGGAATAGGGTGCTCTGGTTTATAGTAGTGCACTTCATAGGGAATATGGCTCTGGTCGAAAGTAGTGTACTATATAGGGTGCTCTGGTCTATAGTAGTGCACTATATAGGGTGCTCTGGTCTATAGTAGTGCACTATATAGGGTGCTCTGGTCTATAGTAGTGCACTATATAGGGTGCTCTGGTCTATAGTAGTGTACTATATAGGGTGCTCTGGTCTATAGTAGTGCACTATATAGGGTGCTCTGGTCTATAGTAGTGTACTATATAGGGTGCTCTGGTCTATATTAGTGTACTATATAGGGAATAGGGTGCTCTGGTCTATAGTAGTGCACTATATAGGGTGCTCTGGTCTATAGTAGTGTACTATATAGGGTGCTCTGGTCTATAGTAGTGTACTTCATAGGGAATAGGGTGCTCTGGTCTATAGTAGTGTACTTCATAGGGAATAGGGTGCTCTGGTCTATATTAGTGTACTTCATAGGGAATGGGGCTCTGGTCTATAGTAGTGTACTTCATAGGGAATAGGGTGCCATTTTGTAATTTGTGAGATGGTTAATGTATCTGACATAGAGACAATGTGTTATGTTTATGACTACCATTGATGCAATGTCTTATTTGTGTCATTTGTGTTGTGTTGTTCATGACTGACTGAAGGACAACCAAGCAGTGTTGATAGAACATAATTGTCCATTGTGTAGGCTAATACAATGGGCTTATTACAATGGGCTATTACCATCGGCTAATAACATGGGCTAATACCATGGGTTAATACAATGGGATAATACCATGAGCTCATACCATGGGTTAATACCATGAGCTCGTAACATGGGTTAATACCATGAGCTCATACCATGGGCTCATACAATTGGATAATACAATGGGCTAATACCATGGGCTCATACAATGGGATAATACAATGGGCTAATACCATGGGCTCATACAATGGGATAATACAATGGGATAATACAATGGGCTCATACCATGGGCTCATACAATGGGATAATACAATGGGCTAATACCATGGGCTCATACAATGGGATAATACAATGGGCTAATACCATGGGCTCATACAATGGGATAATACAATGGGCTCATACCATGGGCTCATACAATGGGATAATACAATGGGCTCATACAATGGGATAATACAATGGGCTCATGCCATGGGTAGCATTCTCTGCTGCCAATGACTGGAACGAACTACAAAAATCTCTGAAACTGGAAACACTTATCTCCCTCACTAGCTTTAAGCACCATCTGTCAGAGCAGCTCACAGATTACTGCACCTGTACATAGCCCATCTATAATTTATCCCAAACAACTACCCTGTACTGTATTTATTTATTTATTTATTTATTCTGCTCCTTTGCACCCCATTATTTCTATCTCTACTTTGCACAATCTTCCACAAATCTACCATTCCAGTGTTTTACTTGCTATATTGTATTTACTTCGCCACCATGGCCTTTTTTTGCCTTTACCTCCCTTATTTTACCTCATTTGCTCACATTGTATATAGACTTATTTTTCTATTGTGTTATTGACTGTATGTTTTTTTACTCCATGTGTAACTCTGTGTTGAATGTGTCGTACTGCTTTGCTTTATCTTGACCAGGTCGCAGTTGTAAATGAGAACTTGTTCTCAACTTGCCTACCTGGTTAAATGAAGGTGAAATAAATAAATAAAATTGAATAACTGAGTAGTAAACAATTAATTTTGGTTCCTAGTCAATCTCTCAAATTAGCATTTATCTACGAAAATATAACCTACCAGATAAATTATACCAATGAAGCAATAATAAATCACTCATATATTTTCTGGACTGTACCACAGCTGGTTTTCATGGTAAAGCTGAGATGCCTCTGATATCACCTCCCACCAGGAGTGGGAACCTCCCACCTGGAGTGGTAACCCCTCACCTGGAGTGGTAACCTCCCACCTGGAGTGGTAACCTCCCACCTGGAGTGGTAACCTCCCACCTGGAGTGGGAATCTCCCACCTGAAGTGGTAATCTCCCATCTGGAGTGGTAACCTCCCACCTGGAGTGGTAACCTCCCACCTGGAGTGGTAACCTCCCACCTGGAGTGGTAACCTCCCACCTGGAGTGGTAACCCCTCACCCGGAGTGGTAACCTCCCACCCGGAGTGGTAACCTCCCACCTGGAGTGGTAACCTCCCACCTGGAGTGGTAACCTCCCACCTGGAGTGGTAACCTCCCACCTGGAGTGGTAACCCCTCACCCGGAGTGGTAACCCCTCACCCGGAGTGGTAACCTCCCACCTGGAGTGGTAACCTCCCACCTGGAGTGGTAGTCGTTGTAACAGAAGAAGAAGAAGCAGGAACAGGCATATCCCATTGTTCCACTGATGCTCTGCTGCTCTACATTTCAAATGTGTTTTATATCTGCAGCTAGCCTGTCCTCAGAACTCTCTCCCTCCTCTGTGCCTGGCCTGCCACCATATTACCAGCTAGCCCTGTGGAGGGAAGAGATATCACACTTCCTGGATCACAGAGACCACGGGTTACACTGACACCTCAACAACAGACAGGGTAGAGGGAGGGTTTCATTAGGGTTACAGTAGAACACTGACACCTCAACAACAGACAGGGTAGAGGGAGGGTTTCATTAGGGTTACAGTAGAACACCTCAACAACAGACAGGGTAGAGGGGGGGTTTCATTAGGGTTACAGTAGAACACTGACACCTCAACAACAGACAGGGTAGAGGGAGGGTTTCATTAGGGTTACAGTAGAACACTGACACCTCAACAACAGACAGGGTAGAGGGAGGGTTTCATTAGGGTTACAGTAGAACACTGACACCTCAACAACAGACAGGGTAGAGGGAGGGTTTCATTAGGGTTACAGTAGAACACTGTGACACCTCAACAACAGACAGGGTAGAGAGTTGACCTCTGTCTCTATGTGACCTTGGCTTAGTGAGAAAGTGGTGAGGGGACGATTCACACACAGACACGTAAGCATGTACACACACACACAGACTAGCATACACACACACACGGCGAGCCGTAATGACCGTCTGGGCCGTAATGCAGTAATAACTTGATAGGAAAATCAGTTGTCAGATCTGAATGAGCACAACAGTGCCCCTGTGTTTACTGATAACCTGAATAACCATTTATCCCAACAAATCTGTGCAACGCTACGATGAGCACGTTATTGTTTTCCCCTGGAGTGGAGAGGATGGAGTGAGAGGTGTTCAGTGGTTTCTGGCGTCTTAGAGCTGGATCGACTGACAGAGAAATCTGGTTATAGACTGGCTGGCAGGTAGCCTAGCGGTTAGTTTTGGCCTGGTAAACAAAAGGTTTCTGGTTCCAGTCACTAAAGCCTAATTGCTCCTGTAAGTTGCTCTGGAGAAGAGCGTCTGCTAGATGACAAAAATGTATCTGAATATGGTATATCATTTTCAATATCTGAATATAGTATATTATTTTCAATATCTGAATACAGTATATCATTTTCAATATCTGAATATGGCATATTATTGATCTGGATTTTCACATCTGTTTTTATGCTATATTTGACTCTTAATAGATTCCTGCATGCATTAAAATCATTATTAAATGAACAACCTATAAGGAGAAGAAATAAAATAACTGGGAAAAAAACACTCGTAATTAATATGAAGTTCAGACACACCTTTAACAGCTGAGATCTTACTTCATTTAGGTCATTATTCCACTTAATAGATTTATATTTTAGTAGCATGTAATCTACCCGGATTCACCTCTATGGTGCTTAGATTTTAGTGTTATGTAGTGTTGAGGACGAATCCACATTGAACTAGATGTTCCCTCATCTTCCCAGCCTCTGTGTGGTGTGTTACATTCAATATAGATATTCTAGGCGTATTTATTATTAATGAATGCAGTATTTAATTTAGACTTTCTGCAGTATATTTTGGTGCCGGGTGCATTTGATATAGTTACTGGTTCGGCTACTTGCAGAGAGGGGAGAACACATTCTGTTCTATAGAACACTTACAACAGTCCTCTTAGAAACATTTACAACATTCCATGTAGCAACATTTACAACATTCCATGTAGAAACATTTACAACATTCCATGTAGCAACATTTACAACATTCCACTTAGAAACATTTACAACATTCCATGTAGAAACATTTACAACATTCCACTTAGAAACATTAACAACATTCCACTTAGAAACATTTACAACATTCCACTTAGAAACATTTACAACATTCCATGTAGCAACATTTACAACATTCCACTTAGAAACATTTACAACATTCCACTTAGAAACATTTACAACATTCCACTTAAACATTTACAACATTCCACTTAGAAACATTTACAACATTCCACTTAGAAACATTTACAACATTCCATGTAGAAACATTTACAACATTCCACTTAGAAACATTTACAACATTCCACTTAGAAACATTTACAACATTCCATGTAGAAACATTTACAACATTCCATGTAGAAACATTTACAACATTCCACTTAAACATTTACAACATTCCACTTAGAAACATTTACAACATTCCACTTAGAAACATTTACAACATTCCACTTAGAAACATTTACAACATTCCATGTAGCAACATTTACAACATTCCACTTAGAAACATTTACAACATTCCACTTAGAAACATTTACAACATTCCACTTAGAAACATTTACAACATTCCATGTAGAAACATTTACAACATTCCTCTTAGAAACATTTACAGCATTCCACTTAGAAACATTTACAACATTCCATGTAGAAACATTTACAACATTCCACTTAGAAACAGTTACAACATTCCACTTAGAAACATTTACAACATTCCACTTAGAAACATTTACAACATTCCATGTAGAAACATTTACAACATTCCATGTAGAAACATTTACAACATTCCACTTAAACATTTACAACATTCCACTTAGAAACATTTACAACATTCCACTTAGAAACATTTACAACATTCCTCTTAGAAACATTTACAAAATTCCACTTAGAAACATTTACAACATTCCAAGTAGAAACATTTACAACATTCCACTTAGAAACATTTACAACATTCCACTTAGAAACATTTACAACATTCCACTTAGAAACATTTACAACATTCCACTTAGAAACATTTACAACATTCCATGTAGAAACATTTACAACATTCCATGTAGAAACATTTACAACATTCCACTTAAACATTTACAACATTCCACTTAGAAACATTTACAACATTCCACTTAGAAACATTTACAACATTCCACTTAGAAACATTTACAACATTCCATGTAGCAACATTTACAACATTCCACTTAGAAACATTTACAACATTCCACTTAGAAACATTTACAACATTCCACTTAGAAACATTTACAGCATTCCATGTAGCAACATTTACAACATTCCACTTAGAAACATTTACAACATTCCACTTAGAAACATTTACAACATTCCACTTAGAAACATTTACAACATTCCATGTAGAAACGTTTACAACATTCCACTTAAACATTTACAACATTCCACTTAGAAACATTTACAACATTCCACTTAGAAACATTTACAACATTCCTCTTAGAAACATTTACAACATTCCATGTAGAAACATTTACAACATTCCATGTAGAAACATTTACAACATTCCACTTAGAAACATTTACAACATTCCACTTAGAAACATTTACAACATTCCACTTAGAAACATTTACAACATTCCATGTAGAAACATTTACAACATTCCACTTAGAAACATTTACAACATTCCACTTAGAAACATTTACAACATTCCACTTAGAAACATTTACAACATTCCATGTAGAAACATTTACAACATTCCATGTAGAAACATTTACAACATTCCACTTAGAAACATTTACAACATTCATCTTAGAAACATTTACAAAATTCCACTTAGAAACATTTACAACATTCCATGTAGAAACATTTACAACATTCCACTTAGAAACATTTACAACATTCCACTTAGAAACATTTACAACATTCCATGTAGAAACATTTACAACATTCCACTTAGAAACATTTACAACATTCCATGTAGAAACATTTACAACATTCCACTTAGAAACATTTACAACATTCCACTTAGAAACATTTACAACATTCCACTTAGAAACATTTACAACATTCCACTTAGAAACATTTACAACATTCCATGTAGAAACATTTACAACATTCCACTTAGAAACATTTACAGCATTCCTCTTTAGAAACATTTACAAAATTCCACTTAGAAACATTTACAACATTCCATGTAGAAACATTTACAACATTCCACTTAGAAACATTTACAACATTCCACTTAGAAACATTTACAACATTCCATGTAGAAACATTTACAACATTCCACTTAGAAACATTTACAACATTCCATGTAGAAACATTTACAACATTCCACTTAGAAACATTTACAACATTCCACGTAGAAACATTTACAACATTCCACTTAGAAACATTTACAACATTCCACTTAGAAACATTTACAACATTCCATGTAGAAACATTTACAACATTCCATGGAGAAACATTTACAACATTCCACTTAAACATTTACAACATTCCACTTAGAAACATTTACAACATTCCACTTAGAAACATTTACAGCATTCCATGTAGAAACATTTACAACATTCCACTTAGAAACATTTACAACATTCCACTTAGAAACATTTACAACATTCCACTTAGAAACATTTACAACATTCCATGTAGAAACATTTACAACATTCCATGTAGAAGCATTTACAACATTCCTCTTAGAAACATTTACAACATTCCACTTAAACATTTACAACATTCCACTTAGAAACATTTACAACATTCCTCTTAGAAACATTTACAACATTCCTCTTAGAAACATTTACAACATTCCACTTAGAAACATTTACAGCATTCCATGTAGAAACATTTTCAACATTCCATGTAGAAACATTTACAACATTCCTCTTAGAAACATTTACAACATTCCACTTAAACATTTACAACATTCCACTTAGAAACATTTACAACATTCCATGTAGAAACATTTTCAACATTCCATGTAGAAACATTTACAACATTCCACTTAGAAACATTTACAACATTCCACTTAGAAACATTTACAACATTCCACTTAGAAACATTTACAACATTCCACTTAGAAACATTTACAACATTCCATGTAGAAACATTTACAACATTCCATGTAGAAACATTTACAACATTCCACTTAGAAACATTTACAGCATTCCTCTTTAGAAACATTTACAAAATTCCACTTAGAAACATTTACAACATTCCATGTAGAAACATTTACAACATTCCACTTAGAAACATATACAACATTCCACTTAGAAACATTTACAACATTCCATGTAGAAACATTTACAACATTCCACTTAGAAACATTTACAACATTCCATGTAGAAACATTTACAACATTCCACTTAGAAACATTTACAACATTCCACGTAGAAACATTTACAACATTCCATGTAGAAACATTTACAACATTCCACTTAAACATTTACAACATTCCACTTAGAAACATTTACAACATTCCACTTAGAAACATTTACAGCATTCCATGTAGAAACATTTACAACATTCCACTTAGAAACATTTACAACATTCCACTTAGAAACATTTACAACATTCCACTTAGAAACATTTACAACATTCCATGTAGAAACATTTACAACATTCCATGTAGAAGCATTTACAACATTCCTCTTAGAAACATTTACAACATTCCACTTAAACATTTACAACATTCCACTTAGAAACATTTACAGCATTCCATGTAGAAACATTTACAACATTCCACTTAGAAACATTTACAACATTCCACTTAGAAACATTTACAACATTCCACTTAGAAACATTTACAACATTCCATGTAGAAACATTTACAACATTCCATGTAGAAGCATTTACAACATTCCTCTTAGAAACATTTACAACATTCCACTTAAACATTTACAACATTCCACTTAGAAACATTTACAACATTCCTCTTAGAAACATTTACAACATTCCACTTAGAAACATTTACAACATTCCACTTAGAAACATTTACAACATTCCACTTAGAAACATTTACAACATTCCACTTAGAAACATTTACAACATTCCACTTAGAAACATTTACAACATTCCATGTAGAAACATTTACAACATTCCATGTAGAAGCATTTACAACATTCCTCTTAGAAACATTTACAACATTCCACTTAAACATTTACAACATTCCACTTAGAAACATTTACAACATTCCTCTTAGAAACATTTACAACATTCCACTTAGAAACATTTACAACATTCCACTTAGAAACATTTACAACATTCCACTTAGAAACATTTACAACATTCCACTTAGAAACATTTACAACATTCCATGTAGAAACATTTACAACATTCCATGTAGAAACATTTACAACATTCCACTTAGAAACATTTACAACATTCCACTTAGAAACATTTACAACATTCCACTTAGAAACATTTACAACATTCCACTTAGAAACATTTACAACATTCCTCTTAGAAACATTTACAACATTCCTCTTAGAAACATTTACAACATTCCACTTAGAAACATTTACAACATTCCATGTAGAAACATTTTCAACATTCCATGTAGAAACATTTACAACATTCCTCTTAGAAACATTTACAACATTCCACTTAAACATTTACAACATTCCACTTAGAAACATTTACAACATTCCATGTAGAAACATTTTCAACATTCCATGTAGAAACATTTACAACATTCCACTTAGAAACATTTACAACATTCCACTTAGAAACATTTACAACATTCCTCTTAGAAACATTTACAACATTCCACTTAAACATTTACAACATTCCACTTAGAAACATTTACAACATTCCATGTAGAAACATTTACAACATTTCCCTTAGAAGAAGAGAGATGAAGGAGCTGAAGGACTCTAAACATTGGTCACAACCAGAGAAACTATGAAGGAGCTCAAATCAAATCAAATTTATTTATATAGCCCTTCGTACATCAGCTGATATCTCAAAGTGCTGTACAGAAACCCAGCCTAAAACCCCAAACAGCAAGCAATGCAGGTGTAGAAGCACGGTGGCTAGGAAAAACTCCCTAGAAAGGCCAAAACCTAGGAAGAAACCTAGAGAGGAACCAGGCTATGTGGGGTGGCCAGTCCTCTTCTGGCTGTGCCGGGTGGAGATTATAACAGAACATGGCCAAGATGTTCAAATGTTCATAAATGACCAGCATGGTCGAATAATAATACGGCAGAACAGTTGAAACTGGAGCAGCAGCACAGCCAGGTGGACTGGGGACAGCAAGGAGTCATCATGTCAGGTAGTCCTGGGGCATGGTCCTAGGGCTCAGGTCCTCCGAGAGAGAGAGACAGAGAGAGAAAGAGAGAATTAGAGAACGCACACTTAGATTCACACAGGACACCGAATAGGACAGGAGAGGTACTCCAGATAAAACAAACTGACCCTAGCCCCCCGACACATTAACTACTGCAGCATAAATACTGGAGGCTGAGACAGGAGGGGTCAGGAGACACTGTGGCCCCATCCGAGGACACCCCCAGACAGGGCCAAACAGGAAGGATATAACCCCACCCACTTTGCCAAAAGCACAGCCCCCACACCACTAGAGGGATATCTTCAACCACCAACTTACCATCCTGAGACAAGGCTGAGTATAGCCCACAAAGATCTCCGATCTCCGATCTCCGCTGAAAGCGGAGGAAGGAGCTGAAGGACTCTAAACATTGGTCACAACCAGAGAGAGATGAAGGAGCTGAAGGACTCTAAACATTGGTCACAACCAGAGAGAGAGATGAAGGAGCTGAAGGCCTCAGAACCAGAGAGAGAGATGAAGGAGCTGAAGGACTCTAAACATTGGTCACAACCAGAGAGAGATGAAGGAGCTGAAAGACTCTAAACATTGGTCACAACCAGAGAGAGGAAGGAGCTGAAAGACTCTAAACATTGGTCACAACCAGAGAGAGATGAAGGAGCTGAAGGACTCTAAACATTGGTCACAACCAGAGAGAGATGAAGGAGATGAAGGACTCTAAACATTGGTCACAACCAGAGAGAGATGAAGGAGATGAAAGACTCTAAACATTGGTCACAACCAGAGAGATGAAGGAGCTGAAGGACTCTAAACATTGGTCACAACCAGAGAGAGATGAAGGAGCTGAAGGACTCTAAACATTGGTCACAACCAGAGAGAGAGATGAAGGAGCTGAAGGCCTCAGAACAACACTTCAAAGCTTTAGAGTCACCAGTGGATTGGACAAACCTCAGCTGTGATTAATTACACTGCACTCCCCCACTCTAAGAACGTCTGATGTATTAGTTGCTGCTCAGATCAGGGCTTTAGTGGTCCTAGTGGACAGTTTAGGATGGTAGCTGCTCTGCTCCATACCCTCTCTCCCAATTCAATTCAAGGGGCTTCATTGGCATGGGAAACATATGTTAACATTACCAAAGCAAGTGAAGAACATAATAAACAAAAGTGAAATAACCAATAAAAATTACCAGTAAACATTACACTCACAGAAGTTACAAAATAATTAAGACATTGCAAATGTCATATTATGTCTATATACAGTGTTGTACCGATGGGCAAATAGTTGAAGTACAAAAGGGAAAATAAATAAGCATAAATATGGGTTGTATTTACAATGGTGTTTGTTCTTCACTGGTTGACCTTTTCTTGTGGCAACAGGTCACATCTTGCTGCTGTGATGGCAAACTGGTATTTCACCCAATATATATGGGAGTTTATCAAAATCTGGATTTGTTTTCAAATTCTTTGTGGGTCTGTGTAATCTGAGGGAAATATGTGTCTCTAATATGGTCATACATTGGGCAG
Source organism: Oncorhynchus tshawytscha (assembly GCF_018296145.1). NCBI lineage: Eukaryota > Metazoa > Chordata > Actinopteri > Salmoniformes > Salmonidae > Oncorhynchus > Oncorhynchus tshawytscha. The sequence goes on from NW_024608480.1 coordinate 49,106, forward strand.
GAGGTTAGGAAGTGCAGCTCAGTTTCCACCTCATTTTGTGGGCAGTGAGCACATAGCCTGTCTTCTCTTGAGAGCCATGTCTGCCTACGGCGGCCTTTCTCAATAGCAAGGCTATGCTCACTGAGTCTGTACATAGTCAAAGCTTTCCTTAAGTTTAGGTCAGTCACAGTGGTCAGGTATTCTGCCACTGTGTACTCTCTGTTTAGGTCAGTCACAGTGGTCAGGTATTCTGCCACTGTGTATTCTCTGTGTAGGGTCAGTCACAGTGGACAGGTATTCTGCCACTGTGTACTCTCTGTTTAGGGTCAGTCACAGTGGACAGGTATTCTGCCACTGTGTACTCTCTGTTTAGGGTCAGTCACAGTGGTCAGGTATTCTGCCACTGGGTACTCTCTGTTTAGGGCCAGTCACAGTGGTCAGGTATTCTGCCACTGTGTACTCTCTGTTTAGGGCCAGTCACAGTGGTCAGGTATTCTGCCACTGTGTACTCTCTGTTTAGGGCCAAAGAGCATTCTAGTCTATGTTTGTTTGTTAATGCTTTCCAATGTGTCAAGTAATTATCTTTTTGTTTTCTCATGATTTGGTTGGGTCTAATTGTGTTGCTGTCCTGGGGCTCTGTGAGGTGTGTTTGTGTTTGTGAACAGAGCCCCAGGACCAGCTTGCTTAGGGGTCATTCTCCAGGTTCATCTCTCTGTAGGTGATGGCTTTGTTATGGAAGGTTTGGGAATCACTTTCTTTTAGGTGGTTGTAGAATTTAACGGCTCTTTTCTGGATTTTGATAATTAGAGGGTATCGGCCTAATTCTGCTCTGCATGCATTATTTGGTGTTCTACGTTGTACACAGAGGATATTTTTTCAGAATTCTGCATGCAGAGCCTCAATTTGGTGTTTGTCCCATTTTGTGAATTCTTGGTTGGTGAGCAGACCCCAGACCACTACAACCATAAAGGGCAATGGGTTCTATAACAAATTCAAGTATTTTTAGCCAGATCCTAATTGGTATGTCAAATTGTATGTTTCTTTTGATGGCATAGGAGGCCCTTCTTGCCTTGTCTCTCAAATCTTTCACATCTTTGTGGAAGTTACCTGTGGTGCTGATGTTTAGGCCAAGGTATGTATAGTTTTTTGTGTGCTCTAGGGCAACAGTGTCTAGATGGAATTTGTATTTGTGGTCCTACCAACCGGACCTTTTTTGGAACACCATTATTTTGGTCTTACTGAGATTTACTGTCAGGGCCCAGGTCTGACAGAATCTGTACAGAAGATCTAGGTGCTGCAGTAGGCCCTCCTTGGTTGGTGACAGAAGCACCAGATCATCAGCAACCAGTAAACATTTGACTTCAGATTCTAGTAGGGTGAGGCCGGGTGCTGCAGACTTTTCTAGTGCCCGCGCCAATTCGTTGATATATATGTTGAAGAGGATGGGGCTTAAGCTGCATCCCTGTCTCACCCCACAGCCCCGTGGAAAGAAATGTGTGTGTTTTTTTGCCAATTTAACCACACACTTGATGTTTGTGTACATGGGTTTTATAATGTTGTATTCTTTCTCCCAACACCACTTTCCATAAATTTGTATAGCAGACCCTCATGCCAAATTGAGTCGAAGGCTTTTTTGAAATCAACAAAGCATGAGAAGACTTTGCCTTTGTTTTGGTTTGTTTGATTGTCAATTAGGGTGTGCAGGGTGAATACATGGTCTGTTGTACGGTAATTTGGTAAAAAGCCAATTTGACAATTGCTCAGTACGTTGTTTTCACTGAGGAAATGTACGAGTCTGCTGTTAATGATAATGCAGAGGATTTTCCCCAAGGTTTCTTATCCCATGGTAGCTATTGGGGGCAAATTTGTCTCCACTCTTGTAGATTGGGGTGATCAGTCTTTGGTTCAAAGGGAGGGAAGATGCCAGAGCTGAGGATGATGTTAAAGAGTTTTAGTATAGCCAATTGGAATTTGTTGTCTGTATATTTTATAATTTCATTGAGGATACCATCAACACCACAGGCCTTTTTGGGTTGGAGGGTTTGTATTTTGTCCTATAGTTCACTCTCTCTCTCTCTCTCTCTCTCTCTCTCTCTCTCTCTCTCTCTCTCTCTCTCTCTCTCTCTCTCTCTCTCTCTCTCTCTCTCTCTCTCTCTCTCCCCTCTCTCTCTCTCTCTCTCTCTCTCTCTCTCTCTCTCTCTCTCTCTCTCCCTCTCTCTCTCTCTCTCTCTCTCTCTCTCTCTCTCTCTCTCTCTCTCTCTGTTTGAACCAGGAATACCTAAGGGAATTGTTTACGAGTGTTGCACAGAGTCCCTAAACCACTTTTGTCACACAACACAATGCCACAGATGTCTCAAGTTTTGAGGCAGCGTTCAATTGGAATGCTGACTGCAGGAATGTCCACCAGAGCTGTTGGCAGATGATGAAATGTTCATTTATCTTATGTCCAACCGGCCGTCCTGCCAAATGAATTCATAGCAATTGACACAGAACACAGAAAAATCTTTGAAATTGTTGCGTTTTGCGTTTTTATTTTTACAAGGTAAAAATAAGCGGTACCTTATGACATTGCATGGCTAGCTGCCCAATCAGAATGTATTTTACAATTTTAAGTACTAAATATTACATCCCTTCCCCTCAGATCATGAGCGCACATATAGTCTCTTGTAACGTGTACGCTGGGAGTCGGGAAGCAAGTTCAAGGGACTTTTAATAATAAATAACACGAGGAGCAAAACAAGAAACAAGAGTAACGTACAGACATGAAACGAACAGAAACACAATAACGCCTGATGAAAGAACCAATGGGAGTGACAGATATAGGGAGGAGGCAGGATAGAACCAAAGGGAGTGACAGATATAGGGAGGAGGCAGGATAGAACCAAAGGGAGTGACAGATATAGGGAGGAGGCAGGATAGAACCAAAGGGAGTGACAGATATAGGGAGGAGGCAGGATAGAACCAAAGGGAGTGACAGATATAGGGAGGAGGCAGGATAGAACCAAAGGGAGTGACAGATATAGGGAGGAGGCAGGATAGAACCAAAGGGAGTGACAGATATAGGGAGGAGGCAGGATAGAACCAAAGGGAGTGACAGATATAGGGAGGAGGCAGGATAGAACCAAAGGGAGTGACAGATATAGGGAGGAGGCAGGATAGAACCAAAGGGAGTGACAGATATAGGGAGGAGGCAGCATAGAACCAAAGGGAGTGACAGATATAGGGAGGAGGCAGGATAGAACCAAAGGGAGTGACAGATATAGGGAGGAGGCAGAAAGAACCAAAGGGAGTGACAGATATAGGGAGGAGGCAGAAAGAACCAAAGGGAGTGACAGATATAGGGAGGAGGCAGAAAGAACCAAAGGGAGGGACAGATATAGGGAGGAGGCAGAAAGAACCAAAGGGAGTGACAGATATAGGGAGGAGGCAGAAAGAACCAAAGGGAGTGACAGATATAGGGAGGAGGCAGGATAGAACCAAAGGGAGTGACAGATATAGGGAGGAGGCAGGATAGAACCAAAGGGAGTGACAGATATAGGGAGGAGGCAGAAAGAACCAAAGGGAGTGACAGATATAGGGAGGAGGCAGGATAGAACCAAAGGGAGTGACAGATATAGGGAGGAGGCAGAAAGAACCAAAGGGAGTGACAGATATAGGGAGGAGGCAGGATAGAACCAAAGGGAGTGACAGATATAGGGAGGAGGCAGAAAGAACCAAAGGGAGTGACAGATATAGGGAGGAGGCAGGATAGAACCAAAGGGAGTGACAGATATAGGGAGGAGGCAGAAAGAACCAAAGGGAGTGACAGATATAGGGAGGAGGCAGGATAGAACCAAAGGGAGTGACAGATATAGGGAGGAGGCAGGATAGAACCAAAGGGAGTGACAGATATAGGGAGGAGGCAGGATAGAACCAAAGGGAGTGACAGATATAGGGAGGAGGCAGGATAGAACCAAAGGGAGTGACAGATATAGGGAGGAGGCAGGATAGAACCAAAGGGAGTGACAGATATAGGGAGGAGGCAGGATAGAACCAAAGGGAGTGACAGATATAGGGAGGAGGCAGGATAGAACCAAAGGGAGTGACAGATATAGGGAGGAGGCAGGATAGAACCAAAGGGAGTGACAGATATAGGGAGGAGGCAGGATAGAACCAAAGGGAGTGACAGATATAGGGAGGAGGCAGGATAGAACCAAAGGAGTGACAGATATAGGGAGGAGGCAGAAAGAACCAAAGGGAGTGACAGATATAGGGAGGAGGCAGGATAGAACCAAAGGGAGTGACAGATATAGGGAGGAGGCAGAAAGAACCAAAGGGAGTGACAGATATAGGGAGGAGGCAGGATAGAACCAAAGGGAGTGACAGATATAGGGAGGAGGCAGGATAGAACCAAAGGGAGTGACAGATATAGGGAGGAGGCAGGATAGAACCAAAGGGAGTGACAGATATAGGGAGGAGGCAGGATAGAACCAAAGGGAGTGACAGATATAGGGAGGAGGCAGGATAGAACCAAAGGGAGTGACAGATATAGGGAGGAGGCAGGATAGAACCAAAGGGAGTGACAGATATAGGGAGGAGGCAGGATAGAACCAAAGGGAGTGACAGATATAGGGAGGAGGCAGGATAGAACCAAAGGGAGTGACAGATATAGGGAGGAGGCAGGATAGAACCAAAGGGAGTGACAGATATAGGGAGGAGGCAGGATAGAACCAAAGGGAGTGACAGATATAGGGAGGAGGCAGCATAGAACCAAAGGGAGTGACAGATATAGGGAGGAGGCAGGATAGAACCAAAGGGAGTGACAGATATAGGGAGGAGGCAGAAAGAACCAAAGGGAGTGACAGATATAGGGAGGAGGCAGAAAGAACCAAAGGGAGTGACAGATATAGGGAGGAGGCAGAAAGAACCAAAGGGAGGGACAGATATAGGGAGGAGGCAGAAAGAACCAAAGGGAGTGACAGATATAGGGAGGAGGCAGAAAGAACCAAAGGGAGTGACAGATATAGGGAGGAGGCAGGATAGAACCAAAGGGAGTGACAGATATAGGGAGGAGGCAGGATAGAACCAAAGGGAGTGACAGATATAGGGAGGAGGCAGAAAGAACCAAAGGGAGTGACAGATATAGGGAGGAGGCAGGATAGAACCAAAGGGAGTGACAGATATAGGGAGGAGGCAGAAAGAACCAAAGGGAGTGACAGATATAGGGAGGAGGCAGGATAGAACCAAAGGGAGTGACAGATATAGGGAGGAGGCAGAAAGAACCAAAGGGAGTGACAGATATAGGGAGGAGGCAGAAAGAACCAAAGGGAGGGACAGATATAGGGAGGAGGCAGAAAGAACCAAAGGGAGTGACAGATATAGGGAGGAGGCAGAAAGAACCAAAGGGAGTGACAGATATAGGGAGGAGGCAGGATAGAACCAAAGGGAGTGACAGATATAGGGAGGAGGCAGGATAGAACCAAAGGGAGTGACAGATATAGGGAGGAGGCAGCATAGAACCAAAGGGAGTGACAGATATAGGGAGGAGGCAGGATAGAACCAAAGGGAGTGACAGATATAGGGAGGAGGCAGAAAGAACCAAAGGGAGTGACAGATATAGGGAGGAGGCAGAAAGAACCAAAGGGAGTGACAGATATAGGGAGGAGGCAGAAAGAACCAAAGGGAGGGACAGATATAGGGAGGAGGCAGAAAGAACCAAAGGGAGTGACAGATATAGGGAGGAGGCAGAAAGAACCAAAGGGAGTGACAGATATAGGGAGGAGGCAGGATAGAACCAAAGGGAGTGACAGATATAGGGAGGAGGCAGGATAGAACCAAAGGGAGTGACAGATATAGGGAGGAGGCAGAAAGAACCAAAGGGAGTGACAGATATAGGGAGGAGGCAGGATAGAACCAAAGGGAGTGACAGATATAGGGAGGAGGCAGAAAGAACCAAAGGGAGTGACAGATATAGGGAGGAGGAGGCAGGATAGAACCAAAGGGAGTGACAGATATAGGGAGGAGGCAGAAAGAACCAAAGGGAGTGACAGATATAGGGAGGAGGCAGAAAGAACCAAAGGGAGGGACAGATATAGGGAGGAGGCAGAAAGAACCAAGGGAGTGACAGATATAGGGAGGAGGCAGAAAGAACCAAAGGGAGTGACAGATATAGGGAGGAGGCAGGATAGAACCAAAGGGAGTGACAGATATAGGGAGGAGGCAGGATAGAACCAAAGGGAGTGACAGATATAGGGAGGAGGCAGAAAGAACCAAAGGGAGTGACAGATATAGGGAGGAGGCAGGATAGAACCAAAGGGAGTGACAGATATAGGGAGGAGGCAGGATAGAACCAAAGGGAGTGACAGATATAGGGAGGAGGCAGGATAGAACCAAAGGGAGTGACAGATATAGGGAGGAGGCAGGATAGAACCAAAGGGAGTGACAGATATAGGGAGGAGGCAGGATAGAACCAAAGGGAGTGACAGATATAGGGAGGAGGCAGAAAGAACCAAAGGGAGTGACAGATATAGGGAGGAGGCAGAAAGAACCAAAGGGAGTGACAGATATAGGGAGGAGGCAGAAAGAACCAAAGGGAGTGACAGATATAGGGAGGAGGCAGAAAGAACCAAAGGGAGTGACAGATATAGGGAGGAGGCAGGATAGAACCAAAGGGAGTGACAGATATAGGGAGGAGGCAGAAAGAACCAAAGGGAGGGACAGATATAGGGAGGAGGCAGGATAGAACCAAAGGGAGTGACAGATATAGGGAGGAGGCAGAAAGAACCAAAGGGAGTGACAGATATAGGGAGGAGGCAGGATAGAACCAAAGGGAGTGACAGATATAGGGAGGAGGCAGAAAGAACCAAAGGGAGTGACAGATATAGGGAGGAGGCAGAAAGAACCAAAGGGAGGGACAGATATAGGGAGGAGGCAGAAAGAACCAAAGGGAGTGACAGATATAGGGAGGAGGCAGAAAGAACCTAAGGGAGTGACAGATATAGGGAGGAGGCAGGATAGAACCAAAGGGAGTGACAGATATAGGGAGGAGGCAGGATAGAACCAAAGGAGTGACAGATATAGGGAGGAGGCAGAAAGAACCAAAGGGAGGGACAGATATAGGGAGGAGGCAGGATAGAACCAAAGGGAGTGACAGATATAGGGAGGAGGCAGGATAGAACCAAAGGGAGTGACAGATATAGGGAGGAGGCAGGATAGAACCAAAGGGAGTGACAGATATAGGGAGGAGGCAGGATAGAACCAAAGGGAGTGACAGATATAGGGAGGAGGCAGAAAGAACCAAAGGGAGTGACAGATATAGGGAGGAGGCAGAAAGAACCAAAGGGAGTGACAGATATAGGGAGGAGGCAGAAAGAACCAATGGGAGGGACAGATATAGGGAGGAGGCAGGATAGAACCAAAGGGAGTGACAGATATAGGGAGGAGGCAGAAAGAACCAAAGGGAGTGACAGATATAGGGAGGAGGCAGAAAGAACCAATGGGAGTGACAGATATAGGGAGGAGGCAGAAAGAACCAAAGGGAGTGACAGATATAGGGAGGAGGCAGAAAGAACCAATGGGAGGGACAGATATAGGGAGGAGGCAGGATAGAACCAAAGGGAGTGACAGATATAGGGAGGAGGCAGAAAGAACCAAAGGGAGGGACAGATATAGGGAGGAGGCAGAAAGAACCAAAGGGAGTGACAGATATAGGGAGGAGGCAGAAAGAACCAAAGGGAGTGACAGATATAGGGAGGAGGCAGAAAGAACCAAGGGGAGTGACAGATATAGGGAGGAGGCAGAAAGAACCAATGGGAGTGACAGATATAGGGAGGAGGCAGAAAGAACCAAAGGGAGGGACAGATATAGGGAGGAGGCAGAAAGAACCAAAGGGAGGGACAGATATAGGGAGGAGGCAGAAAGAACCAAAGGGAGTGACAGATATAGGGAGGAGGCAGAAAGAACCAAAGGGAGTGACAGATATAGGGAGGAGGCAGGAAAGAACCAAAGGGAGTGACAGATATAGGGAGGAGGCAGAAAGAACCAAAGGGAGTGACAGATATAGGGAGGAGGCAGAAAGAACCAAGGGAGTGACAGATATAGTGAGGAGGCAGGAAAGAACCAAAGGGAGTGACAGATATAGGGAGGAGGCAGAAAGAACCAAAGGGAGTGACAGATATAGGGAGGAGGCAGAAAGAACCAAAGGGAGTGACAGATATAGGGAGGAGGCAGAAAGAACCAAAGGGAGGGACAGATATAGGGAGGAGGCAGAAAGAACCAAGGGGAGTGACAGATATAGGGAGGAGGCAGAAAGAACCAATGGGAGTGACAGATATAGGGAGGAGGCAGAAAGAACCAAAGGGAGGGACAGATATAGGGAGGAGGCAGAAAGAACCAAAGGGAGTGACATATATAGGGAGGAGGCAGAAAGAACCAAAGGGAGGGACAGATATAGGGAGGAGGCAGAAAGAACCAAAGGGAGTGACAGATATAGGGAGGAGGCAGAAAGAACCAAAGGGAGTGACAGATATAGGGAGGAGGCAGAAAGAACCAATGGGAGGGACAGATATAGGGAGGAGGCAGAAAGAACCAAAGGGAGTGACAGATATAGGGAGGAGGCAGAAAGAACCAAAGGGAGTGACAGATATAGGGAGGAGGCAGAAAGAACCAAAGGGAGTGACAGATATAGGGAGGAGGCAGAAAGAACCAAGGGAGTGACAGATATAGGGAGGAGGCAGAAAGAACCAATGGGAGTGACAGATATAGGGAGGAGGCAGAAAGAACCAAAGGGAGGGACAGATATAGGGAGGAGGCAGAAAGAACCAAAGGGAGTGACAGATATAGGGAGGAGGCAGAAAGAACCAAAGGGAGTGACAGATATAGGGAGGAGGCAGAAAGAACCAAAGGGAGTGACAGATATAGGGAAGGTAATCAGGCAGGTAAAGGAGTCCAGGTGAGTCTGATGAGGCGCTGGTAACGATGGTGACAGGTGTGCTTAATAATGAGCAGCCTGACGACCTCATGCGCCGGAGAGGTTAGGATACGTGACACCTCTTGTTCCCGTCTGTGCTACGGACATGGCAATGAATTAATGTTTATGGGGCTCTGCCTTGTCGAGGTTGGGCTTGAAATATCTGCCGCCGCGTAGAGCCTCCCCTTCACCACAATTCATGTGTTTACATACCTTCACAAATAAATGTATTATTATTTAGTTAAGACAGGTCTTAAAGGGATATTATTTTTCAACTTAAACAAATGATTCTATATATTCGTCAGTTAACCGACAGTTAACCCACTGTTCCTAGACCGTCATTGAAAATAAGAATTTGTTCTTAACTGACTTGCCTAGTTAAATAAAGTTAAAATAAAAACACCCACGTGGGGTTGTACGCTCCTGAAAACCAATGAGGAGATGGGATAGGCGAGCATACTGATTATCTCTCAGAACGCCATGCTAGCATACTGATTATCTCTCAGAACGCCATGCTAGCATACTGATTATCTCTCAGAACGCCATGCTAGAATACTGATTATCTCTCAGAACGCCATGCTAGAATACTGATTATCTCTCAGAACGCCATGCTAGCATACTGATTATCTCTCAGAACGCCATGCTAGCATACTGATTATCTCTCAGAACGCCATGCTAGCATACTGATTATCTTTCAGAGCGCCATGCTAGCATACTGATTATCTTTCAGAGCGCCATGCTAGCATACTGATTATCTTTCAGAGCGCCATGCTAGCATACTGATTATCTTTCAGAGCGCCATGCTAGCATACTGATTATCTTTCAGAGCGCCATGCTAGCATACTGATTATCTTTCAGAGCGCCATGCTAGCATACTGATTATCTTTCAGAATGCCATGGTAACATACTGATTATCTTTCAGAATGCCAATGGTAACATACTGATTATCTTTCAGAATGCCATGCTAGCATACTGATTATTGTAAGATGGGCAGGGACTCTGCTGTCCTAGCTTCAGGGGGAAGCTGGTTTCACCATTGGGTTGCCAGGACAGAGCAATGCTTTGACTGGGCTAAGTGGGAGATGACTCCCGTAGGGGTAGGAGGGCCAAGAGACCAGAACGGAGTGCTCGGGTTTGGTACAGGGTTCAAGCATAGCCTGAAGGTAGGGAGGGACAGCTCCTCTTGATGCTCCGTAGGAAAGCACCATGGTCTAGTAGTGGATGGGTTGGGGTGTAGGGTTGGAGCAGAGCCTGAAGGTAGGGAGGGACAGCTCCTCTTGATGCTCCGTAGGTAATCTCCATGGTCTTGTAGTGGATGTGAGCTTTGACTGGAAGCCAGTGGAGTGTCTGGAGGAGCAGGGTGACATGGGAGAACTTGGGAAGGTTTTAACACCAGACGGACTGCAGCGTTCTGGATAAGTTGCAGGGGTTTGATGGCACAAGCAGGGAGCCCAGCCAACAGAGAGTTGCAGTAGTCCAGACGGGAGATGAACAGAGAGTTGCAGTAGTCCAGACGGGAGATGAACAGAGAGTTGCAGTAGTCCAGACGGGAGATGAACAGAGAGTTGCAGTAGTCCAGACGGGAGATGAACAGAGAGTTGCAGTAGTCCAGACGGGAGATGAACAGAGAGTTGCAGTAGTCTAGACGGGAGATGAACAGAGAGTTGCAGTAGTCCAGACGGGAGATGAACAGAGAGTTGCAGTAGTCTAGACGGGAGATGAACAGAGACCTGGAGGGGGGTTACATGGGTTTGATGGCACAAGCAGGGAGCCCAGCCAACAGAGAGTTGCAGTAGTCCAGACGGGAGATGACAAGTTCCTGGATTAGGACCTGCTATACTTCCTGTATGAGGTAGGGTCGTACTCTACGGATAGTGTAGAGCATGAACCTGCAGAGAATTAGTTCTTAGCCTTCCCTAAGAGGAAGAGCAGCTCTTCCTTGTTGAGGTTGGGCTTGAGGTGGTGGGCCGACATCCAAGCTGAAATATCTGCCAGGCACGGAGAGATGCGTGTCGCCACCTAGGTGTCAGAAGGGGGGAAGGAGAAAAGTAGTGATAGGAGAGACCATGGAGAGGATATGACGGAGCTGAGTGACTTGGTGTATAGAGAGGAGAGGGCGTAGAACCGAGAACAGAGACCTGGAGGGGGTCACAGTGAGATTAGTAGGAGAACAGAGACCTGGAGGGGTTACAGTGAGATTAGTAGGAGAACAGAGACCTGGAGGGGTTTACAGTGAGATTAGTAGGAGAACATAGACCTGGAGGGGGTTACAGTGAGATTAGTAGGAGAACAGAGACCTGGAGGGGTTACAGTGAGATTAGTAGGAGAACAGAGACCTGGAGGGGTTACAGTGAGATTAGTAGGAGAACAGAGACCTGGAGGGGGTTACAGTGAGATTAGTAGGAGAACAGAGACCTGGAGGGGTTACATTGAGATTAGTAGGAGAACAGAGACCTGGAGGAGGTTACAGTGAGATTAGTAGGAGAACAGAGACCTGGGGGGGTGCAGTGAGATTAGTAGGAGAACAGAGACCTGGAGGGGTTACAGTGAGATTAGTAGGAGAACATAGACCTGGAGGGGTTACAGTGAGATTAGTAGGAGAACAGAGACCTGGAGGGGTTACAGTGAGATTAGTAGGAGAACAGAGACCTGGAGGGGTTACAGTGAGATTAGTAGGAGAACAGAGACCTGGAGGGGTTACAGTGAGATTAGTAGGAGAACAGAGACCTGGAGGGGTTACATTGAGATTAGTAGGAGAACAGAGACCTGGAGGAGGTTACAGTGAGATTAGTAGGAGAACAGAGACCTGGGGGGGGTGCAGTGAGATTAGTAGGAGAACAGAGACCTGGAGGGGGTTACAGTGAGATTAGTAGGGGTACAGAGACCTGGAGGGGTTACAGTGAGATTAGTAGGAGAACAGAGACCTGGAGGGGTTACAGTGAGATTAGTAGGAGAACAGAGACCTGGAGGGGGTTACAGTGAGATTAGTAGGAGAACAGAGACCTGGAGGGGGGTGCAGTGAGATTAGTAGGAGAACAGAGACCTGGAGGGGTTACAGTGAGATTAGTAGGAGAACAGAGACCTGGAGGGGGTGCAGTGAGATTAGTAGGAGAACAGAGGCCTGGAGGGTGGAGGTGGGTGCAGTGAGATTAGTAGAGAACAGAGGCTTGGAGAGGGTTACAGTGAGATTAGTAGGAGAACAGAGACCTGGAGGGGGTGTTACAGTGAGATTAGTAGGAGAACAGAGACCTGGGGGGGTGCAGTGAGATTAGTAGGAGAACAGAGACCTGGGGGTGCAGTGAGATTAGTAGGAGAACAGAGACCTGGAGGGGGTGCAGTGAGATTAGTAGGAGAACAAAGACCTGGAGGAGGTTACAGTGAGATTAGTAGGAGAACAGAGACCTGGAGGGGTTACAGTGAGATTAGTAGGAGAACAAAGACCTGGGGGGAGGTTACAGTGAGATTAGTAGGAGAACATAGACCTGGAGAGGGTCACAGTGAGATTAGTAGGAGAACAGAGACCTGGAGGGGGTTACAGTGAGATTAGTAGGGGTACAGAGACCTGGAGGGGTTACAGTGAGATTAGTAGGAGAACAGAGACCTGGAGGGGGTTACAGTGGGATTAGTAGGAGAACAGAGACATGGGAGGGGGTGCAGTGAGATTAGTAGGGGAACAGAGACCTGGAGGGGTTACAGTGAGATTAGTAGGAGAACAGAGACCTGGGGGGTTACAGTGAGATTTGTAGGAGAACAGAGACCTGGAGGGGTAACAGTGAGATTAGTAGGAGAACAGAGACATGGAGGGAGTTACAGTGAGATTAGTAGGAGAACAGAGACCTGGAGGAGGTTACAGTGAGATTAGTAGGAGAACAGAGACCTGGAGGGGGTTACAGTGAGATTAGTAGGAGAACAGAGACCTGGAGGAGGTTACAGTGAGATTAGTAGGAGAACAGAGACCTGGAGGGGGTTACAGTGAGATTAGTAGGAGAACAGAGACCTGGAGGGGGGGTCACAGTGAGATTAGTAGGAGAACAGAGACCTGGAGGGGGTTACAGTGAGATTAGTAGGAGAACAGAGACCTGGAGGGGGTTACAGTGAGATTAGTAGGAGAACAGAGGCATGGAGGGAGTTACAGTGAGATTAGTAGGAGAACAGAGACCTGGAGGAGGTTACAGTGAGATTAGTAGGAGAACAGAGACCTGGAGAGGGTCACAGTGAGATTAGTAGGAGAACAGAGACCTGGAGGGGGTTACAGTGAGATTAGTAGGAGAACAGAGACCTGGAGGGGGGTCACAGTGAGATTAGTAGGAGAACAGAGACCTGGAGGGGGGGGTCACAGTGAGATTAGTAGGAGAACAGAGACCTGGAGGGGTTACAGTGAGATTAGTAGGAGAACAGAGACATGGGAGGGGGTGCAGTGAGATTAGTAGGGAACAGAGACCTGGAGGGGTTACAGTGAGATTAGTAGGAGAACAGAGACCTGGGGGGTTACAGTGAGATTTGTAGGAGAACAGAGACCTGGAGGGGGTAACAGTGAGATTAGTAGGAGAACAGAGACATGGAGGGAGTTACAGTGAGATTAGTAGGAGAACATAGACCTGGAGAGAGTTACAGTGAGATTAGTAGGAGAACAGAGACCTGGAGGGGGTCACAGTGAGATTAGTAGGAGAACAGAGACCTGGAGGGGGTTACAGTGAGATTAGTAGGAGAACAGAGACATGGGGGGGGTGCAGTGAGATTAGTAGGGGAACAGAGACCTGGAGGGGGTTACAGTGAGATTAGTAGGAGAACAGAGACCTGGGGGGTTACAGTGAGATTTGTAGGAGAACAGAGACCTGGAGGGGGTAACAGTGAGATTAGTAGGAGAACAGAGACATGGAGGGAGTTACAGTGAGATTAGTAGGAGAACAGAGACCTGGAGAGAGTTACAGTGAGATTAGTAGGAGAACAGAGACCTGGATGGGGTTACAGTGAGATTAGTAGGAGAACAGAGACATGGGAGGGTGTGCAGTGAGATTAGTAGGGAACAGAGACCTGGAGGGGGTGCAGTGAGATTAGTAGGGGAACAGAGACCTGGAGGGGTTACTGTGAGATTAGTAGGAGAACAGAGACCTGGGGGGTTACAGTGAGATTAGTAGGAGAACAGAGACCTGGAGGAGGTTACAGTGAGATTAGTAGCAGAACAGAGGCATGGAGGGAGTTACAGTGAGATTAGTAGGAGAACAGAGACCTGGATGAGGTTACAGTGAGATTAGTAGGAGAACAGATACCTGGAGGGGTTACAGTGAGATTAGTAGGAGAACAGATACCTGGAGGGGGGTCACAGTGCGATTAGTAGGAGAACAGAGACCTGGAGGGGGTCACAGTGCGATTAGTAGGAGAACAGAGACCTGGAGGGGTTACAGTGAGACTAGTAGGAGAACAGAGACATGGGGGGGTGCAGTGAGATTAGTAGGGGAACAGAGACCTGGAGGAGGTTACAGTGAGATTAGTAGGAGAACAGAGACCTGGAGGGGGTTACAGTGACATTAGTAGGGAACAGAGACCTGGAGGGGGTTACAGTGAGATTAGTAGGAGAACAGAGACCTGGGGGTTACAGTGAGATTAGTAGGAGAACAGAGACCTGGAGGGGGTTACAGTGAGATTAGTAGGATAATAGAGACCTGGAGGGGGTTACAGTGAGATTAGTAGGGGGGAACAGAGACCTGGAGGGGTGCAGTGAGATTAGTAGGAGAACAGAGACCTGGAGGGGGTTACAGTGATATTAGTAGGGGAACAGAGACCTGGAGGGGTCACAGTGCGATTAGTAGGAGAACAGAGACCTGGAGGGGTTACAGTGAGACTAGTAGGAGAACAGAGACATGGGGGGTGCAGTGAGATTAGTAGGGGAACAGAGACCTGGAGGAGGTTACAGTGAGATTAGTAGGGAACAGAGACCTGGAGGGGGTTACAGTGAGATTAGTAGGAGAACAAAGACCTGGAGGAGGTTACAGTGAGACTA
>NW_024608481.1:0-7500 GCF_018296145.1 Oncorhynchus tshawytscha
CTTAAAGGATCTGCCCCTGTTTTAAAATTTTCACCTAAAATGACATACACAAATCTAACTGCCTGTAGTTCAGGACCTGAAGCAAGGATATGCATATTATTCATACAGTTTGAAAGGAAACACTTTGGAGTTTGTGTAAATGTCAAATTAATGTCGGAGAATATAACATATTAGATCTGGTAAAAGATAATACAAAGAAAAAATGTGTTTTTAAAATATTTTTTTGTATCATCATCTTTGAAATTGCAAGAGAAAGGCCATAATGTATTATTACCAGCCCAGGTGTAATTTAGATGTTGCCCACTAGATGGCAACAGTGTATGTGCAAAGTTTTAGACGGATCCAATGAACCACTGTATTTCTGTTCAAAATGTTGTATCAAGCCCAAATGTGCCAAATTGGTTTATTAATACATTTTTAAGTTCCTAACTGTGCACTCTCCTCAAACAATAGCATGGTATTCTTTCACTGTAATAGCTACTGTAAATTGGACAGTGCGGTTAGATTAACAAGAATTTAAGCTTTCTGTCAATATCAGATATGTCTATATCCTGGGAAATATTCTTGTTACTTACAACCTCATGCTAATCACATTAGCCTAGATTAGCTCAACCGTCCCGCGGGGGACCCACAGATCCTGTAGAGGTTTTAACCGCTTAAGGTCAATGTCTGCACCCTGCAGAAATCCAATAGGAGTAATACAAAAATCCCAATAAAAATCTGTCAGTTTAAGCTAGAGATACACCACATACACCAGCAGTATGTGGATTTGGCTTTTTCAGCCACACCCATTACGGACAGAGCTCAGTGACTTTCAATGTGGCACCGGGTTTCCATGGGCGAGCAGCAGCACACAAGCCTAAGATCATCATGCGCAATGTCAAGCGTCAGCTGGAGTGGTGTAAAGCTCACCCCCATTGGACTCTGGAGCAGTAGAAACGCGTTCTCTGGAGTGATAAATCGGGCTTCACCATCTGGCAGTCCGACTGACAAATCTGGGTTTGGTAGATACCAGGAGAACGCTACCTGCCCCAATGCAATAGTACCAACTGTGAAGTTTGGTGGAGGAGGAATAATGGTCTGGGGCTGTTTTTCATGGTTCGGGTTAGGCCCCTTAGTTCCAGTGAAGGGAAATCTTAACACTACAGCATACAATGACATTTGAGACAATTCTGTGCTTCCAACTTCGTGGCAACAGTTTGAGGAAGGCCATTTCCTGTTTCAGCATAACAATGCCCCCGTGTACAAAGCAAGGTCCATACAGAAATGGTTTGTCAAGATCTTTGTGGGTGAACTTGACTGGCCTGCGAGGAGCGGTGAAAGGTGACAGAGCTGCCGCGGTGTTTGTCAGACCATGAGACATCCCATCTGCAGTGAAAGGTGACAGAGCTGCCGCGGTGTTTGTCAGACCATGAGACAGCCCATCTGCGGTGAAAGGTGACAGAGCTGCCACGGTGTTTGTCAGACCATGAGACAGCCCATCTGCGGTGAAAGGTGACAGAGCTGCCACGGTGTTTGTCAGACCATGAGACAGCCCATCTGCGGTGAAAGGTGACAGAGCTGCCGCGGTGTTTGTCAGACCATGAGACATCCTGAAAATCGATCTTCTCATAAAATTGTCTGTGGCCTACAAATCCTGCTATGGAAAGATGAGTCTCTCATGAACAAGATGGTGTTCTCCGATTTGCTCTATGACCCCTACAAGCCTCTTGGGAATTTTTAGAGTTGGTACAGCTGATCTGCCAACTTCTGTCTGTAGCCTCCGAACCGTTTGGGATGCACACTAATCTGACCCATCTGTGGAAAAGTGAGACTCTCACAAACACGTAGATGTTGGTTGTTTTGCTCTAGGATGCCCACAAACCTCACAAGACTCATCTAAGGCCTGGTCCCCTGGTACCCGTTGAAAAAATGAATGGAAGTACTGTATACACACCATATACTCACACTACACTGTCACTCCCACACAAATCCCTCACACACTCAAACGTTACACACACACACTCATTTTTTTTATTATTATAACTTTTTAAATTCTGCATCTTTGGAGAAAGTTCATAAGAAAGCATTTCAATGTAAAGCCTACACCAGTTGTATTCGGAGCCTGTGATAAAATACCATTTGATTTGATTCCAGGTTCAATGTTTGACATGACTGAGTTAGCTGAAGTTGTCTAGTTAGCTAGCAAGTGACAAGAACGTTATCCAGCCTGCATAGCAACCATTTTGTTTAGAACGGATAATCAGTCCTTTTGCATAGCAACCATGCAAAAAATAATTAAGGACTGGGTGGCGTCTGTAGAAAGATGACCAAAATAACTAACATCTGGACTATATCTTCTGGTGAAATAATGACATTTTATGAATTATGAATAAATAAATAAAATATGTAATTCACTGTTATTTTAGTATGTTGGTAACAGTTTTATAAAAGCAATAAGACACGGGAGGCAGTGATGTATCATGAATACAGTCACAGGTAAAATGGGTTGGTTGGCTCTCTGCTATCGCTTGGCCGTGTTCAGGTCTTTAAAACTTGTTGGGGATAGGGGGCAGTATTTTAAAAATCGGACATGATGGGTAGATGAACAAGATGTTTATCTTTCATTTGCTGTATTGGACTTGTTAATGTGTGAAAGTTAAATATTTCTAAAGAATATTTTTGAATTCCCTGCACCACCTTTTCAGCTGAATGGGGGGTGGAGTTCCCCTAGGGGAACGCCTTGCCATAACAGGTTTTAACCCACCTTGAACCCGTTCCTCTTGCCCATTCTCAGACATCCCATCCACATATCAGTGAGCAGCATCTGACTGCAGGTGTGGGCGATAAAGTCTCTGTGCTTGGCGGCTACAGCCAGTTTCAGGCAGGTAGAGTCGCTCCAGTTCTTTAGCTGATAGGTCAGTAGTTTCATGGCCACCTGCTCATCGTGCTTATAGGACTGGTCTAGGAGCTCGTAGGCCAGCTGGCCAAACTCTCTGAGGAGGGAAGAAGGAAGACGTTGTGCTTCGGGGGTCAATTCCATTTACAATTCCAATTTTCTTATTTGGAATTTGAGTTTGCTTCCTGAATTTCCTCACTAACGTGATCCCAACGCTGTTGGATTGAAACCTTTCTGCTAGCTAGTCCCTCACTAACTTAACCCCAACACTGTTAAACCTTTCTGCTAGCTAGCCCCTCACTAACTTGACCCCAACACTGTTAAATCTAAACCTTTCTGCTAGCTAGCCCCTCACTAACTTGACCCCAACACTGTTAAATCTAAACCTTTCTGCTAGCTAGCCCCTCACTAACTTGACCCCAACACTGTTAAATCTAAACCTTTCTGCTAGCTAGCCCCTCACTAACTTGACCCCAACACTGTTAAACTTTCTGAGCTAGTCCCCACACTGTTAAATCTAAACCTTTCTGCTAGCTAGCCTCCCTGACCCCAACACTGTTAAACTAACTTGACCCCAACACTGTTAAATCTAAACCTTTCTGCTAGCTAGCCCCTCACTAACTTGACCCCAACAGACACTGGTAGATGACCCCAACACTGTTAAACCTTTCTGCTAGCTAGTCCCCCTCACTGTTAAATCTTTCTGCTGTCCCTCACTAACTTGACCCCAACACTGTTAGCTAGTCCCTCACTAATTGAAACCTTTTCTCTTGCTTTAGCTAGCCCCTCACTAACTTGACCCCCCAACACTGTTACTTGACCCCAACACTGTTAAACCTTTCTGCTAGCTAGTCCCTCACTAACTTGACCCCAACACTGTTAAACCTTTCTGCTAGCTAGTTGAAACCTTTCTGCTAGCTAGTCCCTCACTAACTTGACCCCAACACTGTTAAATCTAAACCTTTCCTCAGTCCCTCACTAACTTGACCCCAACACTGTTAGGTTGAAACCTTTCTGCTTAGCTAGCCCCTCACTAAGTCCCTCACTGACCCCAACACTGTTAAATCTTTCTGCTAGTCCCTCACTAACTTGCCCTCACTAACTTGACCCCAACACTGTTAGGTTGAAACCTTTCTGCTAGCTAGTCCCTCCCTCACTAAATCTAAACCTTTCTGCTAGCTGACTTGACCCCAACACTGTTGAATCTTTCTGCTAGCTAGCCCCTCACTAACTTGAACCCAACACTGTTAAATCTAAACCTTTCTGCTAGCTAGCCCCTCACTAACTTGACCCCAACACTGTTAAATCTTTCTGCTAGCTAGCCTCGCACTAACTTGACCCCAACACTGTTAAATCTTTCTGCTAGCTAGCCCCTCACTAACTTGGAATTGTTTTCCAGGTCCTGGAAGATGTCGTCCACCAGTTCACTCTGAGACGACTCGTGGGCCATGGCCTTGTACAGCTTACAGGCCACCAGAGCTTTGGCCATGGCCTCTTCCCCCCTCTTCCAGAGGAACAGAGCCATCTTCTGACGCTTCATGAGAACGGCCCACACCATCAGCTCATGGAACGGGTACTGGAAGCGGCTGACCTCCGGGTCGTCCACATCGATGTCGATCTCTTCCTCTTTCTTCTTCTTCTTCTTCCCTTTACTCTTGCCTTTTCCTCCAGGCTCGTCGTCCTGGTATGAATCAGATGGACATTAGAAATATGAAGTATTGGCTGCAGGGCGAATCTTAACTTCACTTCACTGAAGTCAAATGTTTACTTAGACATGCATTGATACCAATGGGAGACTAAGTGGATTCTCCCCTGTATACAGAAATGAATTCAAGTGGTTATTGTATTTGTATGGATGATCTTGAAATGAAACAGCAGGGAGCAGGCCTCGAACCCTCAACCTTCTTGCCCGAAGTCCAGCGTGCTATCGACTGTGCCGCAAAAGCATGCTCGTGCGGCAGAGTCGATTTCCGCGCTTATAAACCCAGGGTCGTTACAATATGTAAATTTAAAATGTCGCTAAGTAGAACAACGGTGCTAAGTGAAAGACAAACGAGACACTCACCTCCAGTCCTAACATTTTTAAAGCTTTCGGCTGTGAAACAAAACAAGGGGGAGGAGACATCATTTAATTAGTATGATTAACATTAGCATTCATGTTAGCATTAGCATTTTATGTATTATATATCATTATTATTAAAGTTATTATTACACTGAACAAAAATATTTAAATGCAGCACGCAACAATTTCAAAGATTTTACTGAGTTACAGTTCATATAAGGAAATCAGTCAATTGAAATAAATTCATTATTTATTTCAAATAATGTGCTTCTACGTCTGCGTTGCTTCCTGTTTGGGGTTTTAGGTTGAGTTTCTGTACAGCACTTTGTGACATTGGCCGATGCAAAAAGGGCTTTATAAATACATTTGATTTGATTTGATTCATTAGGCCCTAATCTATGGATTTCACATGACTGGGAATACAGACATGCATTGGTCAGTATCTGGTGTGACCGCCATTTGCCTCATGCAGCGAGACACATCTCCTTCGCATAGAGTTGATCAGGCTGTTGATTTGTGGCCTGTGAAATGTTGTCCCACTGCTCTTCAATGGCTGTGGGAAGTGGAACAAGCTGTCATAAACATCGATCCAGAGCATCCCAAACATGCTGAGTGGGTAACATATCTGGTGAGTATCCAGGCCATGGAAGAACTGGGACATTTTCAGCATCTGGGAATTGTGTACAGATCCTTGTGAATGGGGCAGTGCATTATCATGTTGAAACATGAGGTGATGGCGGCAGATGAATGTCACGAAAATGGGCCTCAAGATCTTGTCACGGTATCTCCGTGCATTAAAATTTCCATTGATAAAATTCTGTTGTGTTTGTTTTCCGTAACTTATGCCTGCCCCATACCATAACCCCACCTCCAACCTTGGGTCTCTCTGTTCACAACGTTGACATCAGCAAACCGCTCGCCCACACAACACCATACACGCTATCTGCCATCTGCCCGGTACAGTTGAAACCGGGATTCCTCCGTGAAGAGCACACTTCTCGAGCGTGCCAGTGGTCATCGAAGGTGAGCATTTGCCAACTGAAGTCGGTTATGACGCCGAACTGCAGTCAGGTCAAGACCCCGGTGAGGACGACGAGGACGCAGATGAGCTTCCCTGAGATGGTTTCTGACAGTTTTTGCAGAAATTCTTTGGTTGTGCAAACCCAGTTTCATCAGCTGTCCAAGTGTCGGGTCTCAGACGATCCTGCAGGTGAAGAATCTGGATGTGGAGGTCCTGGGCTGGCGTGGTTACATGTGGTCTGGGGTTGTGATGCCGGTTGGACGTACTTCCAAATTCTCTAAAATGACGTTGGAGGCAGCTTATGGTAGAGAAATGAACATTAAATTCTCTGGCAAGACATTCTTGCAGTCTGCATGCCAATTGGACGCTCGCTCAAAACTTGAGACATCCGTGGCATTGTGTTGTGTGACAAAACTGCACATTTTAGAGTGGCCCTTTAATGTCCCCAGCACAAGGTGCACCTGTGTAATGATCATGCTGTTAAATACGTTTTTTTGATATGCCACACCTGTCAGGTGGATGGATTATCTTGGCAAAGGAGAAATACTCACTAACAGGGAAGTAAACAAATGTATACACAACATTTATTAAGAGAAATAAGCTTTAACGTGAGTATGGAAACATTTCTGTGATCTTTTATTTCAGCTGATGAACAATAGGAGCAACACTACATGTTGCGTTTCTATTTTTATTCAGTGTGTTATATTCAGATCTGTAAAGGGAGTGTTTCTCCTCACTCTTTTTAAACCGTAGAGGTTGTTGTAGAGGGTGCGGAACTGTTTCCTGGTGTAGTTACAGCGATAAGCCCCGCCCATCAGGAACTCCAGGACCAATCCGATATCGATCAAGGTGATCTGGTAATCCGGTGGAAGATTTCCCTGAAACACCAAACAACCATCATCATTATTCTGTTACTGTTTTCACGTTACTATAGGGGGTCAAAATTAGGTATCACTTTACTATACGGGGTCAATATTAGGTATCACTTTACTATAGGGGGTCAATATTAGGTAACACTACTGTAGGGGGTCAATATTAGGTAACAGGTTACTATAGGGGGTCAATATTAGGTAACACTTTACTATAGGGAGTCAATATTAGGTATCACTTTACTATAGGGGGTCAATGTTAGGTAACACTTTAATATAGGGAGTCAATATTAGGTATCACGTTACTATAGCGGGTCAATATTAGGTATCACTACTATAGGGGGTCAATATTAGGTAACACTTTACTATAGGGAGTCAATATTAGGTAACACTTTACTATAGGGGGTCAATGTTAGGTAACACTTTAATATAGGGAGTCAATATTAGGTATCACGTTACTATAGCGGGTCAATATTAGGTATCACTACTATAGGGGGTCAATATTAGGTAACACTTTACTATAGGGAGTCAATATTAGGTATCACTTTACTATAGCGGGTCAATATTAGGTATCACTACTATAGGGGGTCAATATTAGGTAACACTTTACTATAGGGAGTCAAAATATACATTACACCTTAATGAAACCAGTCATAACACCTTAATGAAA
>NW_024608481.1:12500-64038 GCF_018296145.1 Oncorhynchus tshawytscha
GAGGGTTGGATATAGTGTATTGATATGTTTGAGGGTTGGATATAGTGTATTGATATGGTTGAATATAGTGTATTGATGTGGTTGAATATAGTGTATTGATGTGTTTGAGGCTTGAATATAGTGTATTGATATGTTTGAATATAGTGTATTGATATGTTTGAGGGTTGAATATAGTTTATTGATGTGTTTGAGGATTGAATATAGTGTATTGATATGTTTGAGGGTTGAATATAGTGTAATGATGTGTTTGAGGGTTGAATATAGTGTATTGATGTGTTTGAGGGTTGAATATAGTGTATTGATGTGTTTGAATATAGTGTATTGATGTGTTTGAGGGTTGAATATAGTGTATTAGTTATTGATTTACCCAGTTGCGTAGCTCCAGCTTCCTGGGGTCCGTCTCTTCCGGAGGTTCAGGTTTGGCCTTGCCTCCTTTGCCCTTCTTGACCCTGGCCTTGCCCTTCCCTGCCCCACCACCTCCACCGCGGGCTGGGACCGGGCTCTTGGTCTTCTCCTGGGATGCCGTGGTGTTGGCCGCCTGGAAGGTAACACAGGAGGGATGAAAAAGCCCCTTGTTGACCCAGTTCACATGGAGTTGTTACAGTACCTGCAGTGGAGGTTGTTGTCTCACCAGACCCTGTTAGACCAGCATGGTGTTGTTCATTACAACTCTGAATCAGACCCTGTTAGACCAGCATGTTGATGTTCATAACAACTCTGAATCAGACCCTGTTAGACCAGCATAGTGTTGTTCATTACAACTCTGAATCAGACCCTGTTAGACCAGCATGGTGATGTTCATAACAACTCTGAATCAGGCCCTGTTAGACCAGCATGGTGTTGTTCATTACAACTCTGAATCAGACCATGTTAGACCAGCATGGTGTTGTTCATTACAACTCTGAATCAGACCCTGTTAGACCAGCATGGTGATGTTCATAACAACTCTGAATCAGACCCTGTTAGACCAGCATGGTGTTGTTCATTACAACTCTGAATCAGACCCTGTTAGACCAGCATGGTGATGTTCATTGTATCCACGTGTTTCCCAAGTTGTTTATAGACTTACGCTGCCACTCATGGGCCAGTGGTGACCGTAGACGAAGATCTGGCTCCTAGCGATGTCCACTCTGTTCCAGGCCAGGGCTAGACTCAGCTGGTCAGGGGCAGAGGCATTGGTGCCTACAATCAAACACCAACAAGGCTTTTTGGTTTAACCTTGAAACGCTTCACAGCTGTTCTGTAGACTATGGCTGGGATTCAAACCAAATGTTTCAATCCCAGAATTCAGCTGTTCTATAGGCTATGACTGGGATTCAAATCAAATGTCTCAATCCCAGCATTCATCTGTTCTATAGACTATGAATGGGATTCAAACCAAATGTCTCAATCCCAGCATTCATCTGTTCTATAGACTATGACTGGGATTCAAACCAAATGTCTCAATCCCAGCATTCATCTGTTCTATACACTATGACTGGGATTCAAACCAAATGTCTCAATCCCAGCATTCATCTGTTCTATAGACTATGACTGGGATTCAAACCAAATGTTTCAATCCCAGCATTCATCTGTTCTATAGACTATGACTGGGATTCAAACCAAATGTCTCAATCCCAGCATTCATCTGTTCTATAGACTATGACTGGGATTCAAACCAAATGTCTCAATCCCAGAATTCAGCTGTTCAATAGACTATGACTGGGATTCAAACCAAATGTTTCAATCCCAGCATTCATCTGTTCTATAGACTATGACTGGGATTCAAACCAAATGTCTCAATCCCAGCATTCATCTGTTCTATAGACTATGACTGGGATTCAAACCAAATGTTTCAATCCCAGCATTCATCTGTTCTATAGACTATGACTGGGATTCAAACCAAATGTCTCAATCCCAGCATTCATCTGTTCTATAGACTATGACTGGGATTCAAACCAAATGTCTCAATCCCAGCATTCATCTGTTCTATACACTATGACTGGGATTCAAACCAAATGTCTCAATCCCAGCATTCATCTGTTCTATAGACTATGACTGGGATTCAAACCAAATGTTTCAATCCCAGCATTCATCTGTTCTATAGACTATGACTGGGATTCAAACCAAATGTCTCAATCCCAGCATTCATCTGTTCTATAGACTATGACTGGGATTCAAACCAAATGTCTCAATCCCAGCATTCATCTGTTCTATACACTATGACTGGGATTCAAACCAAATGTCTCAATCCATTCATCTGTTCTATAGACTATGACTGGGATTCAAACCAAATGTCTCAATCCCAGCATTCATCTGTTCTATAGACTATGACTGGGATTCAAACCAAATGTTTCAATCCCAGCATTCATCTGTTCTATAGACTATGACTGGGATTCAAACCAAATGTTTCAATCCCAGCATTCATCTGTTCTATAGACTATGACTGGGATTCAAACCAAATGTCTCAATCCCAGCATTCATCTGTTCTATAGACTATGACTGGGATTCAAACCAAATGTCTCAATCCCAGCGTTCCTGAGAAATATCCTCTCTCTGCAAAGTCAGTGGTGTTAAGTGTGAAGTGAAAAAGAGCAGAAGAACAGTGGAGTGTTCTTCCCAGGTTACCTTTGAGCAAAGCTGTCAGTATGGACATCTCAATATCCTGCTGGCCCTCTGAGCCCATACGAAACACAGTGATCTAACAGGCCCAAGAAAGAACAACAACAAAGACATGTGTAAAGGGTCAAAGGTCAACTCTCTTTTTCAGGGATTCAGTGCATACTTATAAGTGTATACTTTGGAGAGTGTCGTTCGGAGGGCCTTGAAAAGCTCACGGTGTACTTGATTTTTGCTTCTTCAGAACACGGCTCTGTTTTTATGATCTCTTGTTTTTCATGTGACAGAAACACTCATACGAATAAATACTAATAGTAATAAATACTAATACTAATTAATACTAATATTAATAAATACTAATACTAATAAATACTAATAGTAATAAATACTAATACTAATTAATACTAATATTAATAAATACTAATACTAATAAATACTAATACTAATAAATACTAATAGTAATAAATACTATTACTAACAAATACTAATAGTAATAAATACTAATACTAATTAATACTAATATTAATAAATACTAATACTGCTAAATACTAATACTAATAAATACGAATATTAATAAATACTAACACTAATAAATACTAATATTATACTAATGATTGTGAATGTGTTTTGAGGACATATGGCACTCTCTCTTCAGGCGTTTCTTCTATGTTAAATGAAGGAGTGGGCCTTTAAACGGCATTACTGGGGAACGTGTCAAAGGTCAAGCACGGTTTACAACTCTATCGCACGTCAGGGAGACAGTCAGCAGCGCGTGTGTGTGTGTGTGTGTGTGTGTGTGTGTGTGTGTGTGTGTGTGTGTGTGTGTGTGTGTGTGTGTGTGTATGAGCGTGTGCATGTTAAGTGAAGTCCGAAGCCTCTCATTGTGAATTGTGTCTCTGAATAACAGGAGCTGTCCTTATAAACCACAGACACACCCTGCAGTACATAACAAGCCCTTCAGAGTTAACAACCCTCTTAGTAAGATAACAGTATCGTCCTTGTTGTTGCCCAGACCATCCCAAATGCAATAAGACTACAGGCCTGTCACATGCCAGCACGGAATGCACTGCTAATAGCACAATTATGTCTGTTGAAACTTTTCAGAACCGAACCAATCCAAAGATTCACTGATAATGAGCTATGTGTCGCAGCTCCATGACTGGCCCCTCGTGATAGCTTCACCACCAGGCCCTCGTGATAGCTCCACCACCAGGCACTCGTGATAGCTCCATCACCAGGCCCTCGTGATAGCTCCACCACTAGGCCCTCGTGTTAGCTCCACCACTAGGCCCTCGTGATAGCTCCACCACCAGGCCCTGGTGATAGCTCCACCACCAGACCCTTGTGATAGCTCCATAACCAGGCCCTCGTGATAGCTCTACCACCAGACCCTCGTGATAGCTCCTCCACCAGGCCCTCGTGATAGCTCCACCACAAGTCCCTCGTGATAGCTCTACCACCAGGCCCTCGTGATAGCTCCTCCACCAGGCCCTCGTGATGGCTCCATCACTAGGCCCTCGTGATAGCTCCACCACTAGGCCCTCGTGATAGCTCTACCGCTAGGCCCTTGTGATAGCTCTACCACTAGGCCCTCATGATAGCTCCACCAACAGGCCCCCGTGTTTACAATTATCTGTTTGTAATCATCGGAACCATCCATCTCCATGATATCTAGTTGTACCTGACTAATTTCCCACGCAACCCCCAGTCTAGATATCAATCTATATACGGTCATTCAGACTGTTATATACTGTAATGTAGTGGACTGTCATTCAGACTGTTATATACTGTAATGTAGTGAGTGGACTGTCATTCAGACTGTTATATACTGTAATGTAGTGAGTGGACTGTCATTCAGACTGTTATATACTGTAATGTAGTGAGTGGACTGTCATTCAGACTGTTATATACTGTAATGTAGTGGACTGTCATTCAGTCTGTTATATACTGTAATGTAGTGGACTGTCATTCAGACTATTATATACTGTAATGTAGCGGACTGTCATTCAGACTGTTATATACTGTAATGTAGTGGACTGTCATTCAGACTGTTATATACTGTAATGTAGTGGACTGTCATTCAGAATGTTATATACTGTAATGTAGTGGACTGTCATTCAGACTGTTATATACTGTCATTCAGAATGTTATATACTGTAATGTAGTGGACTGTCATTCAGACTGTTATATACTGTCATTCAGAATGTTATATACTGTAATGTAGTGGGACTGTCATTCAGTCTGTTATATACTGTAATGTAGTGGACTGTCATTCAGTCTGTTATATACTGTAATGTAGTGGACTGTCATTCAGACTGTTATATACTGTAATGTAGTGGACTGTCATTCAGACTGTTATATACTGTAATGTAGTGGACTGTCATTCAGAATGTTATATACTGTAATGTAGTGGACTGTCATTCAGACTGTTATATACTGTCATTCAGACTGTTATATACTGTAATGTAGTGGACTGTCATTCAGACTGTTATATACTGTAATGTAGTGGACTGTCATTCAGACTGTTATATACTGTAATGTAGGGGACTGTCATTCAGACTGTTATATACTGTAATGTAGTGGACTGTCATTCAGACTGTTATATACTGTAATGTAGTGGACTGTCATTCAGACAGTTATATACTGTAATGTAGAGAGTGGACTGTCATTCAGACTGTTATATACTGTAATGTAGTGGACTGTCATTCAGACTGTTATATACTGTAATGTAATGGACTGTCATTCAGACTGTTATATACTGTAATGTAGTGGACTGTCATTCTGACTGTTATATACTGTAATGTAGTGGACTGTCATTCAGACTGTTATATACTGTAGTGTAGTGGACTGTCATTCTGACTGTTATATACTGTAATGTAGTGGACTGTCATTCAGACTGTTATATACTGTAATGTAGTGGACTGTCATTCAGTCTGTTATATACTGTAATGTAGTGAGTGGACTGTCATTCAGACTGTTATATACTGTAATGTAGTGGACTGTCATTCAGACTGTTATATACTGTAATGTAGTGGACTGTCATTCAGACTGTTATATACTGTAATGTAGTGAGTGGACTGTCATTCAGACTGTTATATACTGTAATGTAGTGGACTGTCATTCAGACTGTTATATACTGTAATGTAATGGACTGTCATTCAGACTGTTATATACTGTAATGTAGTGAGTGGACTGTCATTCAGACTGTAATGTTACTGTCATTCAGACTGTAATGTAGTGGACTGTCATTCAGACTGTTATATACTGTATGTAGTGGATCATTCAGTGACTGTCATTCAGTCTGTTATATACTGTAATGTAGTGGACTGTCATTCAGACTGTTATATACTCTAATGTAATGGACTGTCATTCAGACTGTTATATACTGTAATGTAGTGAGTGGACTGTCATTCAGTCTGTTATATACTGTAATGTAGTGAGTGGACTGTCATTCAGACTGTTATATACTGTAATGTAGTGGACTGTCATTCAGACTGTTATATACTGTAATGTAGTGGGACTGTCATTCAGACTGTTATATACTGTAATGTAGAGAGTGGACTGTCATTCAGACTGTTATATACTGTAATGTAGTGGACTGTCATTCAGACTGTTATATACTGTAATGTAATGGACTGTCATTCAGACTGTTATATACTGTAATGTAGTGAGTGGACTGTCATTCAGACTGTTATATACTGTAATGTAGTGGACTGTCATTCAGACTGTTATATACTGTAATGTAGTGGACTGTCATTCAGTCTGTTATATACTGTAATGTAGTGGACTGTCATTCAGACTGTTATATACTCTAATGTAATGGACTGTCATTCAGACTGTTATATACTGTAATGTAGTGAGTGGACTGTCATTCAGACTGTTATATACTGTAATGTAGTGGACTGTCATTCAGACTGTTATATACTGTAATGTAGTGGACTGTCATTCAGACTGTTATATACTGTAATGTAGTGGACTGTCATTCAGACTGTTATATACTGTAATGTAGAGAGTGGACTGTCATTCAGACTGTTATATACTGTAATGTAGTGGACTGTCATTCAGACTGTTATATACTGTAATGTAATGGACTGTCATTCAGACTGTTATATACTGTAATGTAGTGAGTGGACTGTCATTCAGACTTTATATACTGTAATGTAGTGGACTGCCATTCAGACTGTTATATACTGTAATGTAGTGGACTGTCATTCAGTCTGTTATATACTGTAATGTAGTGGACTGTCATTCAGACTGTTATATACTCTAATGTAATGGACTGTCATTCAGACTGTTATATACTGTAATGTAGTGAGTGGACTGTCATTCAGACTGTTATATACTGTAATGTAGTGGACTGTCATTCAGACTGTTATATACTGTAATGTAGTGGACTGTCATTCAGAGACTGTTATATACTGTAATGTTGTGAGTGGACTGTCATTCAGACTGTTATATACTGTAAAGTATTGAGTGGACTGTCATTCAGACTGTTATATACTGTAATGTAATGAGTGGACTGTCATTCAGTCTGTTATATACTGTAATGTAGTGGACTGTCATTCAGACTGTTATATACTGTAATGTAGTGGACTGTCATTCAGACTGTTATATACTGTAATGTAGTGGACTGTCATTCAGACTGTTATATACTGTAACGTAGTGGACTGTCATTCAGACTGTTATATACTGTAATGTAGTGGACTGTCATTCAGACTGTTATATACTGTAATGAGTGGACTGTCATTCAGACTGTTATATACTGTAATGTAGAGAGTGGCCTGTCATTCAGACTGTTATATACTGTAATATAGTGGACTGTCATTCAGACTGTTATATACTGTAATGTAATGAGTGGACTGTCATTCAGACTGTTATATACTGTAATGTAGTGAGTGGACTGTCATTCAGTCTGTTATATACTGTAATGTAGTGAGTGGACTGTCATTCAGACTGTTATATACTGTAATGTAGTGGACTGTCATTCAGGCTGTTATATACTGTAATGTAGTGAGTGGACTGTCATTCAGTCTGTTATATACTGTAATGTAGTGGAGTCTGTTATGTCATTCAGACTGTTATGTACTGTAATGTAGTGGACTGTCATTCAGACTGTTATATACTGTAATGTAGTGAGTGGACTGTCATTCAGTCTGTTATATACTGTAATGTAGTGAGTGGACTGTCATTCAGACTCTTATATACTGTAATGTAGTGAGTGGACTGTCATTCAGACTGTTATATACTGTAATGTAGTGGACTGTCATTCAGACTGTTTTATACTGTAATGTAGTGGACTGTCATTCAGACTGTTATATACTGTAATGTAGTGAGTGGACTGTCATTCAGACTGTTATATACTGTAATGTAGTGGACTGTCATTCAGACTGTTATATACTGTAATGTAGTGGACTGTCATTCAGACTGTTATATACTGTAATGTAGTGGACTGTCATTCAGACTGTTATATAGTGTAATGTAGTGAGTGGACTGTCATTCAGTCTGTTATATACTGTAATGTAGTGAGTGGACTGTCATTCAGGCTGTTATATACTGTCATGTAGTGGACTGTCATTCAGACTGTTATATACTGTAATGTAATGGACTGTCATTCAGACTGTTATATATTGCAATGTAATGGACTGTCATTCAGGCTGTTATATACTGTAATGTAGTGGACTGTCATTCAGGCTGTTATATACTGTAATGTAGTGGACTGTCATTCAGACTGTTATATACTGTAATTTAGTGGACTGTCATTCAGACTTTTATATACTGTAATGTAATGAGTGGACTGTCATTCAGACTGTTATATACTGTAATGTAATGGACTGTCATTCAGACTGTTATATACTGTAATGTAGTGGACTGTCATTCAGTCTGTTATATACTGTAATGTAGTGGACTGTCATTCAGACTGTTATATACTGTAATGTAGTGGACTGTCATTCAGTCTGTTATATACTGTAATGTAGTGGACTGTCATTCAGACTGTTATATACTGTAATGTAGTGGACTGTCATTCAGGCTGTTATATACTGTAATGTAGTGAGTGGACTGTCATTCAGTCTGTTATATACTGTAATGTAGTGGACTGTCATTCAGACTGTTATGTACAGTAATGTAGTGGACTGTCATTCAGACTGTTATATACTGTAATGTAGTGAGTGGACTGTCATTCAGTCTGTTATATACTGTAATGTAGTGAGTGGACTGTCATTCAGTCTGTTATATACTGTAATGTAGTGAGTGGACTGTCATTCAGACTGTTATATACCTTAATGTAGTGGACTGTCATTCAGACTGTTATATACTGTAATGTAGTGGACTGTCATTCAGACTGTTATATACTGTAATGTAGTGAGTGGACTGTCATTCAGACTGTTATATACTGTAATGTAGTGAGTGGACTGTCATTCAGACTGTTATATACTGTCATGTAGTGGACTGTCATTCAGACTGTTATATACTGTAATGTAGTGAGTGGACTGTCATTCAGTCTGTTATATACTGTAATGTAGTGAGTGGACTGTCATTCAGACTGTTATATACTGTAATGTAGTGGACTGTCATTCAGACTGTTATATACTGTAATGTAGTGGACTGTCATTCAGACTGTTATATACTGTAATGTAGTGAGTGGACTGTCATTCAGTCTGTTATATACTGTAATGTAGTGGACTGTCATTCAGACTGTTATATACTGTAATGTAATGAGTGGACTGTCATTCAGACTGTTATATACTGTAATGTAGTGGACTGTCATTCAGACTGTTATATACTGTAATGTAGTGGACTGTCAGTGGACTGTCATTCAGACTGTTATATACTGTAATGTAATGGACTGTCATTCAGGCTGTTATATACTGTAATGTAATGAGTGGACTGTCATTCAGACTGTTATATACTGTAATGTAATGGATTGTCATTCAGACTGTTATATACTGTAATGTAGTGGACTGTCATTCAGACTGTTATATACTGTCATTCAGACTGTTATATACTGTAATGTAGTGGACTGTCATTCAGACTGTTATATACTGTAATGTAGTGGACTGTCATTCAGACTGTTATATACTGTAATGTAGTGGACTGTCATTCAGTGGACTGTAATGTAGTGGACTGTCATTCAGACTGTTAGATATGGAATGTAGTGGACTGTCATTCAGACTGTTATATACTGTAATGTAATGAACTGTCATTCAGACTGTTATATACTGTAATGTAGTGAGTGGACTGTCATTCAGACTGTTATATACTGTAATGTAGTGGACTGTCATTCAGTCTGTTATATACTGTAATGTAGTGGACTGTCATTCAGACTGTTATATACTGTCATTCAGACTGTTATATACTGTAATGTAGTGGACTGTCATTCAGACTGTTATATACTGTAATGTAGTGGACTGTCATTCAGACTGTTATATACTGTAATGTAGTGGACTGTCATTCAGACTGTTATATACTGTAATGTAGTGGACTGTCATTCAGACTGTTATATACTGTAATGTAGTGGACTGTCATTCAGACTGTTATATACTGTAATGTAGTGGACTGTCATTTAGACTGTTATATACTGTAATGTAGTGAGTGGACTGTCATTCAGACTGTTATATACTGTAATGTAGTGGACTGTCATTCAGACAGTTATATACTGTAATGTAGTGAGTGGACTGTCATTCAGACTGTTATATACTGTAATGTAGTGGACTGTCATTCAGACTGTTATATATTGCAATGTAATGGACTGTCATTCAGGCTGTTATATACTGTAGTGTAGTGGACTGTCATTCTGACTGTTATATACTGTAATTTAGTGGACTGTCATTCAGACTGTTATATACTGTAATGTAGTGGACTGTCATTCAGTCTGTTATATACTGTAATGTAGTGGACTGTCATTCAGACTGTTATATACTGTAATGTAGTGAGTGGACTGTCATTCAGACTGTTATATACTGTAATGTAGTGGACTGTCATTCAGACTGTTATATACTGTAATGTAGTGGACTGTCATTCAGACTGTTATATACTGTCATTCAGACTGTTATATACTGTAATGTAGTGGACTGTCATTCAGACTGTTATATACTGTAATGTAGTGGACTGTCATTCAGACTGTTATATACTGTAATGTAGTGGACTGTCATTCAGACTGTTATATACTGTAATGTAGTGGACTGTCATTCAGACTGTTAGATATGGAATGTAGTGGACTGTCATTCAGACTGTTATATACTGTAATGTAATGGACTGTCATTCAGTCTGTTATATACTGTAATGTAGTGGACTGTCATTCAGACTGTTATATACTGTCATTCAGACTGTTATATACTGTAATGTAGTGGACTGTCATTCAGACTGTTATATACTGTAATGTAGTGGACTGTCATTCAGACTGTTATATACTGTAATGTAGTGGACTGTCATTCAGACAGTTATATACTGTAATGTAGTGAGTGGACTGTCATTCAGACTGTTATATACTGTAATGTAGTGGACTGTCATTCAGTCTGTTATATACTGTAATGTAGTGGACTGTCATTCAGACTTTTATATACTGTAATATAGTGGACTGTCATACAGACTGTTATATACTGTAACGTAGTGGACTGTCATTCAGACTGTTATATAGTTGAAGATGTGAGATGGGTATGATGGTGATGTAGATGAAGATGTGAGACAGGGATGATGGTGATGTAGTTGAAGATATGAGACGGGGATGATGGTGATGTAGTTGAAGATATGAGACAGGGATGATGGTGATGTAGTTGAAGATGTGAGATAGGGATGATGGTGATGTAGTTGAAGATATGAGACAGGGATGATGGTGATGTAGTATGAAGATGTGAGACGGGGAAGATGGTGATGTAGTTGAAGATGTGAGATGGGGATGATGGTGATGTAGTATGAAGATGTGAGATAGGGATGATGGTGATGTAGTTGAAGATATGAGACAGGGATGATGGTGATGTAGTATGAAGATGTGAGATGGGGAAGATGGTGATTTAGTTGAAGATGTGAGACGGGGATGATGGTGATGTAGTTGAAGATGTGAGACGGGGAAGATGGTGATGTAGTTGAAGATGTGAGATGGGGATTATGGTGATGTAGTTGAAGATGTGAGATGGGGATGATGGTGATGTAGTTGAAGATATGAGATGGGGATGATGGTGATGTAGTTGAAGATGTGAGATGGGGATGATGGTGATGTAGTTGAAGATGTGAGATGGGGATGATGGTGATGTAGTTGAAGATGTGAGATGGGGATGATGGTGATGTAGTTGAAGATATGAGACGGGGATGATGGTGATGTAGTTTGAAGATGTGAGACAGGGATGATGGTGATGTAGTTGAGCATGTGAGACAGGGATGATGGTGATGTAGTATGAAGATGTGAGACAGGGATGATGGTGATGTAGTATGAAGATGTGAGGGATGATGGGGATGATGGTGATGTAGTGAAGATGTGAAGATGTGAGAGTTGAAGATGTGAGACGGGGATGATGGTGATGTAGTATGAAGATGTGAGACGGGGATGATGGTGATGTAGTATGAAGATGTGAGACGGGGATGATGGTGATGTAGTATGAAGATGTGAGACGGGGATGATGGTGATGTAGTATGAAGATGTGAGACAGGGATGATGGTGATGTAGTTGAAGAAGCTGGGAGACAGTGAAGATGGTGTCGTAGTTCATGTTATCGTTGTTTATGAGGACATACTGTTCAACTGTATTTTATGGGGACGATCTGACTATGGGATGCAGGGTTCATGAAGTAGAATGGTTTCAGGTCTTCAATGATGATGGATATGGTGACTTGTCAAAGGATTGTACACGTGACACATGAATGACGATACAGGATGACACAAATGAATGGGAAGGTTTTATTGAAGAATCAAATGAACATAAAACAATTATTAAAATGTCCCTTTACTTTCATCACAAATTATAATCTTTAATGTTTGAATATATTTTGAATACATTAGGTTTTTACTTACACTATGTGGTAAAAAAAGATTTTCTAAAATGTACGTAAGGCTTAAAAAAACAAAACATTTTAACGACCAAATTGTCTAAATACTAAAAGTGTCACTTATGACGCACGCAATGCATTGGACAGGAATTCGTTAGCATTATTAGCATAACACTTAGAATTCCTGTCCAATTGCATTGCGTGCGTCATAAGTTATGGGAACATATCCTGTATAATAATGTCTTCCCTACTCACCAGAGATCGTTTCTTCATACATTCCAACACCATGAGGAAGATCTGCTGGGCCTGACCGCGGTTGTAGTTAAACGTCTTCTGGATGGTGACCAGGAGCTGGTCCTTCACGCTATCACTGACCAAGCTGAGGGGAGACAGAGAGACTAGTCAAACCACCTCTACAGTCTACTATTTAGACTGACCAAGCTGAAGGGAGACAGAGAGACTGGTCAGACCACCTCTACAGTCTACTCTTTAGACTGACCAAGCTGAGGGGAGACAGAGAGACTGGTCAGACCACCTCTACAGTCTACTCTTTAGACTGACCAAGCTGAGGGGAGACAGAGAGACTGGTCAGACCACCTCTACAGTCTACTCTTTAGACTGACCAAGCTGAGGGGAGACAGAGAGACTGGTC
The DNA here is from genome assembly GCF_018296145.1 of Oncorhynchus tshawytscha. Lineage (NCBI taxonomy): Eukaryota > Metazoa > Chordata > Actinopteri > Salmoniformes > Salmonidae > Oncorhynchus > Oncorhynchus tshawytscha. The sequence goes on from NW_024608481.1 coordinate 25,728, forward strand.
AGACCACCTCTACAGTCTACTCTTTAGACTGACCAAGCTGAGGGGAGACAGAGAGACTGGTCAGACCACCTCTACAGTCTACTCTTTAGACTGACCAAGCTGAGGGGAGACAGAGAGACTGGTCAGACCACCTCTACAGTCTACTCTTTAGACTGACCAAGCTGAAGGGAGACAGAGAGACTGGTCAGACCAACTCTACAGTCTACTCTTTAGACTGACCAAGCTGAGGGGAGACAGAGAGACTGGTCAGACCACCTCTACAGTCTACTCTTTAGACTGACCAAGCTGAGGGGAGACAGAGAGACTGGTCAGACCACCTCTACAGTCTACTCTTTAGACTGACCAAGCTGAGGGGAGACAGAGAGACTGGTCAGACCACCTCTACAGTCTACTCTTTAGACTGACCAAGCTGAGGAGAGACAGAGAGACTGGTCAGACCACCTCTACAGTCTACTCTTTAGACTGACCAAGCTGAGGAGAGACAGAGAGACTGGTCAGACCACCTCTACAGTCTACTCTTTAGACTGACCAAGCTGAGGGGAGACAGAGAGACTGGTCAGACCACCTCTACAGTCTACTCTTTAGACTGACCAAGCTGAGGAGAGACAGAGAGACTGGTCAGACCACCTCTACAGTCTACTCTTTAGACTGACCAAGCTGAGGGGAGACAGAGAGACTGGTCAGACCACCTCTACAGTCTACTCTTTAGACTGACCAAGCTGAGGAGAGACAGAGAGACTGGTCAGACCACCTCTATAGTCTACTCTTTAGACTGACCAAGCTGAGGGAGACAGAGAGACTGGTCAGACCACCTCTACAGTCTACTCTTTAGACTGACCAAGCTGAGGAGAGACAGAGAGACTGGTCAGACCACCTCTACAGTCTACTCTTTAGACTGACCAAGCTGAGGAGAGACAGAGAGACTGGTCAGACCACCTCTACAGTCTACTCTTTAGACTGACCAAGCTGAGGGGAGACAGAGAGACTGGTCAGACCACCTCTACAGTCTACTCTTTAGACTGACCATGCTGAGGGGAGACAGAGAGACTGGTCAGACCACCTCTATAGTCTACTCTTCAGGCTTAGAAAATGCTCAAAAGATTATTCCTGTTAAATTCCATTTGAAAGTATTTGCGATGTGCTTCAGTTTGGAGTTTACATTCTTAGTACTATTCAGTTGGTTCCATTGTAACTAAATCAATTTTATTATATTTTTATTTAACCTTTATTTAACTATTTAATTAATTTAACTTAACTTAATTTAACTTAATAACTTAATGAATTAATTTAACTGAATTAATTAAACTTTATTCAACTCAGTTAAGAGAAAATTAATCAGAACACAGCCCTGTTCTAGTTCTGTTTCTGCTAGTGTGGACATTAGATCCCAGCCCTGTTCTAGTTCTGTTTCTGCTAGTGTGGACATTAGATCACAGCCCTGTTCTAGTTCTGTTTCTGCTAGTGTGGACATTAGATCACAGCCCTGTTCTAGTTCTGTTTCTGCTAGTGTGGACATTAGATCACAGCCCTGTTCTAGTTCTGTTTCTGCTAGTGTGGACATTAGATCACAGCCCTGTTCTAGTTCTGTTTCTGCTAGTGTGGACATTAGATCACAGCCCTGCTCTAGTACTGTTTCTGCTAGTGTGGACATTAGATCACAGCCCTGTTCTAGTTCTGTTTCTGCTAGTGTGGACATTAGATCACAGCCCTGCTCTAGTTCTGTTTCTGCTAGTGTGGACATTAGATCACAGCCCTGTTCTAGTTCTGTTTCTGCTAGTGTGGACATTAGATCACAGCCCTGTTCTAGTTCTGTTTCTGCTAGTGTGGACATTAGATCACAGCCCTGTTCTAGTTCTGTTTCTGCTAGTGTGGACATTAGATCACAGCCCTGCTCTAGTTCTGTTTCTGCTAGTGTGGACATTAGATCACAGCCCTGCTCTAGTTCTGTTTCTGCTAGTGTGGACATTAGATCACAGCCCTGTTCTAGTTCTGTTTCTGCTAGTGTGGACATTAGATCACAGCCCTGTTCTAGTTCTGTTTCTGCTAGTGTGGACATTAGATCACAGCCCTGTTCTAGTTCTGTTTCTGCTAGTGTGGACATTAGATCACAGCCCTGCTCTAGTTCTGTTTCTGCTAGTGTGGACATTAGATCACAGCCCTGCTCTAGTTCTGTTTCTGCTAGTGTGGACATTAGATCACAGCCCTGTTCTAGTTCTGTTTCTGCTAGTGTGGACATTAGATCACAGCCCTGCTCTAGTTCTGTTTCTGCTAGTGTGGACATTAGATCACAGCCCTGTTCTAGTTCTGTTTCTGCTAGTGTGGACATTAGATCACAGCACTGTTCTAGTTCTGTTTCTGCTAGTGTGGACATTAGATCACAGCCCTGCTCTAGTTCTGTTTCTGCTAGTGTGGACATTAGATCACAGCCCTGGTGTAGTTCTGTTTCTGCTAGTGTGGACATTAGATCACAGCCCTGTTCTAGTTCTGTTTCTGCTAGTGTGGACATTAGATCACAGGCCTGCTCTAGTTCTGTTTCTGCTAGTGTGGACATTAGATCACAGCCCTGTTCTAGTTCTGTTTCTGCTAGTGTGGACATTAGATCACAGCCCTGTTCTAGTTCTGTTTCTGCTAGTGTGGACATTAGATCACAGCCCTGTTCTAGTTCTGTTTCTGCTAGTGTGGACATTAGATCACAGCCCTGTTCTAGTTCTGTTTCTGCTAGTGTGGACATTAGATCACAGCCCTGCTCTAGTTCTGTTTCTGCTAGTGTGGACATTAGATCACAGCCCTGTTCTAGTTCTGTTTCTGCTAGTGTGGACATTAGATCACAGCCCTGTTCTAGTTCTGTTTCTGCTATTGTGGACATTAGATCACAGCCCTGCTCTAGTTCTGTTTCTGCTAGTGTGGACATTAGATCACAGCCCTGCTCTAGTTCTGTTTCTGCTAGTGTGGACATCAGATCACAGCCCTGCTCTAGTTCTGTTTCTGCTAGTGTGGACATTAGATCACAGCCCTGTTCTAGTTCTGTTTCTGCTAGTGTGGACATTAGATCACAGCCCTGTTCTAGTTCTGTTTCTGCTAGTGTGGACATTAGATCACAGCCCTGTTCTAGTTCTGTTTCTGCTAGTGTGGACATTAGATCACAGCCCTGTTCTAGTTCTGTTTCTGCTAGTGTGGACATTAGATCACAGCCCTGTTCTAGTTCTGTTTCTGCTAGTGTGGACATTAGATCACAGCCCTGCTCTAGTTCTGTTTCTGCTAGTGTGGACATTAGATCACAGCCCTGTTCTAGTTCTGTTTCTGCTAGTGTGGACATTAGATCACAGCCCTGTTCTAGTTCTGTTTCTGCTAGTGTGGACATTAGATCACAGCCCTGCTCTAGTTCTGTTTCTGCTAGTGTGGACATTAGATTACAGCCCTGTTCTAGTACTGTTTCTGCTAGTGTGGACATTAGATCACAGCCCTGCTCTAGTTCTGTTTCTGCTAGTGTGGACATTAGATCACAGCCCTGTTCTAGTTCTGTTTCTGCTAGTGTGGACATTAGATCACAGCCCTGTTCTAGTACTGTTTCTGCTAGTGTGGACATTAGATCACAGCCCTGCTCTGCTCTAGTTCTGTTTCTGCTAGTGTGCCCTGTTCTAGTTCTGTTTCAGTGTGGACATTAGATCACAGCCCTGTTCTAGTTCTGTTTCTGCTAGTGTGGACATTAGATCACAGCCCTGTTCTAGTTCTGTTTCTGCTAGTGTGGAAATTAGATCACAGCCCTGTTCTAGTTCTGTTTCTGCTAGTGTGGACATTAGATCACAGCCCTGCTCTAGTTCTGTTTCTGCTAGTGTGGACATTAGAACACAGCCCTATTCTAGTACTGTTTCTGCTAGTGTGGACATTAGATCACAGCCCTGTTCTAGTTCTGTTTCTGCTAGTGTGGACATTAGATCACAGCCCTGTTCTAGTTCTGTTTCTGCTAGTGTGGACATTAGATCACAGCCCTGCTCTAGTTCTGTTTCTGCTAGTGTGGACATTAGATCACAGCCCTGCTCTAGTTCTGTTTCTGCTAGTGTGGACATTAGATCACAGCCCTGTTCTAGTTCTGTTTCTGCTAGTGTGGACATTAGATCACAGCCCTGTTCTAGTTCTGTTTCTGCTAGTGTGGACATTAGATCACAGCCCTGTTCTAGTTCTGTTTCTGCTAGTGTGGACATTAGATCACAGCCCTGCTCTAGTTCTGTTTCTGCTAGTGTGGACATTAGATCACAGCCCTGCTCTAGTTCTGTTTCTGCTAGTGTGGACATTAGATCACAGCCCTGTTCTAGTTCTGTTTCTGCTAGTGTGGACATTAGATCACAGCCCTGCTCTAGTTCTGTTTCTGCTAGTGTGGACATTAGATCACAGCCCTGTTCTAGTTCTGTTTCTGCTAGTTCTGTTTCTGCTGTGTGGACATTAGATCACAGCCCTGCTGTTCTAGTTCTGTTTCTGCTGTTTCTGTTCTAGTTCTGTTTCTGTGGACATTAGATCACAGCCCTGTTCTAGTTCTGTTTCTGCTATTGTGGACATTAGATCACAGCCCTGCTCTAGTTCTGTTTCTGCTAGTGTGGACATTAGATCACAGCCCTGCTCTAGTTCTGTTTCTGCTAGTGTGGACATCAGATCACAGCCCTGTTCTAGTACTGTTTCTGCTAGTGTGGACATCAGATCACAGCCCTGTTCTAGTACTGTTTCTGCTAGTGTGGACATTAGATCACAGCCCTGCTCTAGTACTGTTTCTGCTAGTGTGAACATTAGATCACAGCCCTGCTCTAGTTCTGTTTCTGCTAGTGTGGACATCAGATCACAGCCCTGTTCCCTGTTCTGTTTTTCATCCAACGTCCCATATACTGTCTCTAACATGAATTTGACATGTGTCTGACATATATTTGACATATATTTGATATGTTTTTAAGCATATATATTTTTTTGCATGTATGTGACCCAGGTCTGTTTCTCACCCGTCGTCCTCAGAGTATCTGTGTGCGAAGGAGATGATGTCAGAGGCCCGTCCACTGCCGTCACAGACCACCACCGGGACAGGGGGGTCCTCCCTCAGGCTCTCCAGGACTATGGAGATGACGTTGGGACCCCCCTCCAGGATCAGACAGACCAGAGGCACCCCCTGACCCAGACCTGGCAGAGGCAGACACAACAACATGACCCCTGACCTGGCAGAGGCAGACAAAACAACATGACCCCTGACCAGGCAGAGGCAGACACAACAACATGACCCCTGACCTGGCAGAGACACACACAACAACATGACCCCCTGACCCTGACCTGGCAGAGACAGACACAACAACATGACCCCCTGACACCTAGCCTGGCAGAGACAGACACAACAACATGACCCCCTGACACCTAGCCTAGCAGAGACAGACAGATGTGGTCCTCAGCGGTGCTGCCTGTAGTCAGTATGTGGTCCTCAGACACAGCGGTGCTGCCTGTAGTCAGCATGTGGTCCTCAGCGGTGCTGCCTGTAGTCAGCATGTGGTCCTCAGTGGTGCTGCCTGTAGTCAGTATGTGGTCCTCAGCGGTGCTGCCTGTAGCCAGTATGTGGTCCTCAGACACAGCGGTGCTGACTGTAGCCAGCATGTGGTCCTCAGCGGTGCTGCCTGTAGCCAGTATGCGGTCCTCAGACACAGCGGTGCTGCCTGTAGTCAGTATGTGGTCCTCAGCGGTGCTGCCTGTAGTCAGCATGTGGTCCTCAGCGGTGCTGCCTGTAGCCAGCATGTGGTCCTCACCGGTGCTGCCTGTAGTCAGCATGTGGTCCTCAGCAGTGCTGCCTGTAGTCAGCATGTGGTCCTCAGCGGTGCTGCCTATAGCCAGCATGTGGTCCTCAGCGGTGCTGCCTGTAGTCAGCATGTGGTCCTCAGCGTTGCTGCCTGTAGCCAGCATGTGGTCCTCAGACACAGCGGTGCTGCCTGTAGTCAGTATGTGGTCCTCAGCGGTGCTGCCTGTAGTCAGTATGTGGTCCTCAGACACAGCGGTGCTGCCTGTAGTCAGCATGTGGTCCTCAGACACAGCGGTGCTGCCTGTAGTCAGTTTGTGGTCCTCAGACACAGCGGTGCTGCCTGTAGTCAGCATGTGGTCCTCAGCGGTGCTGCCTGTAGCCAGCATGTGGTCCTCAGACACAGCGGTGCTGCCTGTAGTCAGCATGTGGTCCTCAGTGGTGCTGCCTGTAGTCAGTATGTGGTCCTCAGCGGTGCTGCCTGTAGTCAGTATGTGGTCCTCAGCGGTGCTGCCTGTAGTCAGTATGTGGTCCTCAGCGGTGCTGCCTGTAGTCAGCATGTGGTCCTCAGACACAGCGGTGCTGCCTGTAGTCAGTATGTGGTCCTCAGACACAGCGGTGCTGCCTGTAGTCAGTATATGGTCCTCAGCGGTGCTGCCTGTAGTCAGTATATGGTCCTCAGCGGTGCTGCCTGTAGTCAGAACGTGGTCCTCATAGGCCTCAGACACAGTATTAATGTCAGGGTAGTTGAAGTCAGAGGTGACAGCTGAGCATCCCTTTGTTGTCCCTGCCTTATCATGATCTCCAGGCATAGGATGACAAAGGGAAACCCACAGGTCACATAGATCAGCTACTCACCGGAGCAGGACAGGCTGTCTCTGATCAACACACCTAAAGAAGCCTGGACTATGCAGGGTAGCCTAGTGGTTAGAGCAGTGGACTAGTAACCGGAAGGTTGCAAGTTCAAACCCCCGAGCTGACAAGGTACAAATCTGTCGTTCTGCCGCTGAACAGGCAGTTAACCCACTGTTCCTAGGCCGTCATTGAAAATAAGAATTTGTTCTTAACTGACTTGCCTAGTTAAATAAAGATAAAATAAAATTAAAAATAAAACACAAGGGTACGTTGTATCTAAGACACTAACACGGTGTATAGTTCCAACATTAGCATTAACATTAGATTATTCATGGTAAATATGAAGTTCTGGTCTGAGACCCGAAGACTTGTTGTTAGTTAGCTCCCTCTGCTAATGCCTTGGTCTTTAGCTCAACGGGCTTACACTGCCTGGTGTCACACAGACAACCCCCCCACCACCACCAATCTGTCAGACTTACGTGTGTTGATCTTCTGCAGGGAGATGTGTTTCTCCAGCTGACGGCGAAGACGGACCTCTGCGCCGTACTTTCCCTGGGTCCCGTTATCTGCTAGGATGAAGTGGGAGTGGCTGTTGTTGAGGACAGACAGCTTGGACATGGGGTTGGACATGGCCTGGTACGGACGTGTCACCTGGGCGGAAGACATCATGTTAACGTGGAGTTGAGTTGAGGAGTTGAGAATTGAGTTGAATTTAAATAGAAAATCACATCCAAACAAGTTCCCAAGTTGCAGTTATCTGTGACTTACATCTCTTCCTATCAGATCCTCCTTGTTCTCCACGATGCCCCATGGAGCGATCCCGATGGCACATACTTTTCCCCTGGACTTTGAGGAGTGGTCCTTCAACGCATCTCCTACATGCCGGATCACCCCTAGGATACACATGGAGCCCGTTCAGCACTAAGAAGAGACGTGGACTCCGTTCAGACATGAGTAGAATGGATTTGGACTTGGACTAAGACTTGAACACTAGAGACTTGGTACTCGACTCGGACTCAGACTTGAACACTAGGGTATTTGGTACTCGACTCGGACTCAGACTTGAACACTAGGGACTTGGTACTCGACTCGGACTCAGACTTGAACATTAGGGACTTGACTCAGACTCAGACTTGAACACTAGGGACTTGGTACTCGACTCGGACTCAGACTTGAACATTAGGGACTTGACTCAGACTCAGACTTGAACACTAGGGACTTGGTACTCTACTCGGACTCGGACTTGAACACTAGGGACTTGGTACTCGACTTGGACTCAAACTTGAACACTAGGGACTTGGTACTCGACTCGGACTCAGACTTGAACATTAGGGACTTGACTCAGACTCAGACTTGAACACTAGGGACTTGGTACTCGACTCGGACTCAGACTTGAACACTAGGGACTTGGTACTCGACTGGACTCAGACTTGAACACTAGGGACTTGGTACTCGACTCGGACTCAGACTTGAACACTAGGGACTTGGTACTCGACTCGGACTCAGACTTGAACACTAGGGACTTGGTACTCGACTCGGACTGAGACTTGAACACTAGGGACTTGGTACTCGACTCGGACTCAGACTTGAACACTAGGGACTTGGTACTCGACTCGGACTCAAGATTTAGGGACTTGCCTACGTTACCGTTGTTTTGCTAGATACCTCAGTGACCATGTCAGTGAATGTAGCACGTCGTTAGCAAACTACAGTACGTACCAGTGCTGACTCCACCAGTGAGTATCCAGGCTCCGGTGGTGACCGCAGCCTGGATCAGACCCTTTCCAAACACCTGTTTTAGTTTGGGCTGCAAGTCAAAGTTCTGCAGTCCCCCGTGGACAGAGATGAGCAGGGTGGGGAGCTCCAGCTGCCAGTCTTTCACCATCAGGTGGAGCATGTTGTCTGGCTTGGAATCGTACGCCACACGGATGTACTGTAGGGGGAGAGATGGATGGAGAGAGGAGGAGGAGGAGTAAATTAGAAAGGAGATGAAGACGTTTAATACAAACGCCACATGGATGTACTGTAGGGGAGAGATGGATGGAGAGAGTGAACAAGATGATGGTAGCATGGTTCATGTCTTCACGGTTCATGGTTCATGTCTTCATGTCTTCATGTCTTCATGGTTCATGTCATCATGGTTCATGTCTTCATGGTTCATGTCTTCATGGTTCATGTCTTCATGTCTTCATGGTTCATGTCTTCATGGTTCATGTCTTCATGCCTTCATGGTTCATGTCTTCATGTCTTCATGTCTTCATGGTTCATGTCTTCATGGTTCATGTCTTCATGTCTTCATGTCTTCATGGTTCATGTCTTCATGGTTCATGTCTTCATGGTTCATGTCTTCATGTCTTCATGGTTCATGTCTTCATGGTTCATGTCTTCATGTCTTCATGGTTCATGTCTTCATGTCTTCATGGTTCATGTCTTCATGTCTTCATGGTTCATGTCTTCATGGTTCATGTCTTCATCGTTCATGTCTTCATGTCTTCATGGTTCATGTCTTCATGTCTTCATGGTTCATGTCTTCACGGTTCATGTCTTCACGGTTCATGGTTCATGTCTTCATGTCTTCATGTCTTCATGTCTTCATGGTTCATGTCTTCATGGTTCATGTCTTCATGGTTCATGTCTTCATGGTCTTCATGGTTCATGTCTTCATGTCTTCATGGTTCATGTCTTCATGTCTTCATGTCTTCATGGTTCATGTCTTCATGGTTCATGTCTTCATGTCTTCATGGTTCATGTCTTCATGTCTTCATGGTTCATGTCTTCATGGTTCATGTCTTCATGGTTCATGTCTTCATGGTTCATGTCTTCATGGTTCATGTCTTCATGGTTCATGTCTTCATGGTTCATGTCTTCATGGTTCATGTCTTCATGTCTTCATGGTTCATGTCTTCATGTCTTCATGGTTCATGTCTTCATGGTTCATGTCTTCATGTCTTCATGTCTTCATGGCTCATGTCTTCATGGTTCATGTCTTCATGTCTTCATGTCTTCATGTCTTCATGTCTTCATGGTTCATGTCTTCATGGTTCATGTCTTCATGTCTTCATGGTTCATGTCTTCATGTCTTCATGGTTCATGTCTTCATGTCTTCATGTCTTCATGGTTCATGTCTTCATGTCTTCATGTCTTCATGGTTCATGGTTCATGTCTTCATGTCTTCATGGTTCATGTCTTCATGTCTTCATGGTTCATGTCTTCATGTCTTCATGGTTCATGTCTTCATGTCTTCATGGTTCATGTCTTCATGTCTTCATGGTTCATGTCTTCATGTCTTCATGGTTCATGTCTTCATGTCTTCATGTCTTCATGTCTTCATGTCTTCATGTCTTCATGGTTCATGTCTTCATGGTTCATGTCTTCATGTCTTCGGTTCATGGTTCATGTCTTCATGTCTTCATGTCTTCATGTCTTCATGTCTTCATGTCTTCATGTCTTCATGTCTTCATGTCTTCTTCATGTCTTCATGTCTTCATGGTTCATGTCTTCATGTCTTCATGGTTCATGTCTTCATGTCTTCATGTCTTCATGGTTCATGTCTTCATGGTTCATGTCTTCATGGTTCATGTCTTCATGTCTTCATGTCTTCATGTCTTCATGTCTTCATGTCTTCATGTCTTCATGTCTTCATGTCTTCATGTCTTCATGTCTTCATGTCTTCATGTCTTCATGTCTTCATGGTTCATGTCTTTCATGTCTTCATGTCTTCATGTCTTCATGTCTTCATGTCTTCATGGTTCATGTCTTCATGTCTTCATGGTTCATGTCTTCATGGTTCATGTCTTCATGTCTTCATGTCTTCATGGTTCATGTCTTCATGGTTCATGTCTTCATGGTTCATGTCTTCATGGTTCATGTCTTCATGTCTTCATGTCTTCATGGTTCATGTCTTCATGTCTTCATGGTTCATGTCTTCATGTCTTCATGTCTTCATGGTTCATGTCTTCATGTCTTCATGGTTTATGAGGACATTCTATTTCAACTATTGTTTACGTTGAGGAGAGATGAGAGAGATGAGAGAATGAGGGATTGAGGAGGAGAGGAAAAAGGGTCAGGAAGTGAATGTATAAATGAAGGATTGAGGAGGAGAGGAAAAAGGGTCAGGAAGTGAATGTATAAATGAAGGATTGAGGAGGAGAGGAAAAAGGGTCAGGAAGTGAATGTATAAATGAAGGATTGAGGAGGAGAGGAAAAAGGGTCAGGAAGTGAATGTATAAATGAAGGATTGAGGAGGAGAGGAAAAAGGGTCAGGAAGTGAATGTATAAATGAAGGATTGAGGAGGAGAGGAAAAAGGGTCAGGAAGTGAATGTATAAATGAAGGATTGAGGAGGAGAGGAAAAAGGGTCAGGAAGTGAATGTATAAATGAAGGATTGAGGAGGAGAGGAAAAAGGGTCAGGAAGTGAATGTATAAATGAAGGATTGAGGAGGAGAGGAAAAAGGTCAGGAAGTGAATGTATAAATGAAGGATTGAGGAGGAGAGGAAAAAGGGTCAGGAAGTGAATGTATAAATGAAGGATTGAAGGATTGAGGAGGAGAGGAAAAAGGGTCAGGAAGTGAATGTATAAATGAAGGATTGAGGAGGAGAGGAAAAAGGGTCAGGAAGTGAATGTATAAATGAAGGATTGAGGAGGAGGAGAGAAGGAAAAAATGAAGGATTCAGGAAGTGAATCAGGAAGGAATATAAAAATGAAGGATTGAGGAGGAGAGGAAAAAGGGTCAGGAAGTGAATGTATAAATGAAGGATTGAGGAGGAGAGGAAAAAATGGTCAGGAAGTGAATGTATAAATGAAGGATTGAGGAGGAGAGGAAAAAGGGTCAGGAAGTGAATGTATAAATGAAGGATTGAGGAGGAGAGGAAAAAGGGTCAGGAAGTGAATGTATAAATGAAGGATTGAGGAGGAGAGGAAAAAGGGTCAGGAAGTGTATAAATGTATAAATGAAGGATTGAAGGAGGAGGAGGAAAAAGGATCAGGAAGTGAATGTATAAATGAAGGATTGAGGAGGAGAGGAAAAAGGGTCAGGAAGTGAATGTATAAATGAAGGATTGAGGAGGAGAGGTCAGGAAAAAAGGGTCAGGAAGTGAATGTATAAATGAAGGATTGAGGAGGAGAGGAAAAAGGGTCAGGAAGTGAATGTATAAATGAAGGATTGAGGAGGAGAGGAAAAAGGGTCAGGAAGTGAATGTATAAATGAAGGATTGAGGAGGAGAGGAAAAAGGGTCAGGAAGTGAATGTATAAATGAAGGATTGAGGAGGAGAGGAAAAAGGGTCAGGAAGTGAATGTATAAATGAAGGATTGAGGAGGAGAGGAAAAAGGGTCAGGAAGTGAATGTATAAATGAAGGATTGAGGAGGAGAGGAAAAAGGGTCAGGAAGTGAATGTATAAATGAAGGATTGAGGAGGAGAGGAAAAAGGGTCAGGAAGTGAATGTATAAATGAAGGATTGAGGAGGAGAGGAAAAAGGGTCAGGAAGTGAATGTATAAATGAAGGATTGAGGAGGAGAGGAAAAAGGGTCAGGAAGTGAATGTATAAATGAAGGATTGAGGAGGAGAGGAAAAAGGGTCAGGAAGTGAATGTATAAATGAAGGATTGAGGAGGAGAGGAAAAAGGGTCAGGAAGTGAATGTATAAATGAAGGATTGAGGAGGAGAGGAAAAAGGATCAGGAAGTGAATGTATAAATGAAGGATTGAGGAGGAGAGGAAAAAGGGTCAGGAAGTGAATGTATAAATGAAGGATTGAGGAGGAGAGGAAAAAGGATCAGGAAGTGAATGTATAAGATGAAGGATGCTTCAAAGGAGTGAAGGAAATAAAATGGCGTCTAACCATGGCCTTGTTGACATGTCCTCCTCCCTGGAACTCCATGATGCCGTATGTGTCTGTGGGCGTGGCCTGTGTGTGTTTAAGCACGGACCAGCGTTCCATGGGCACCGCCCCCTGACCGATCTGACCTGCCTCTTCCGCCGCCCTAGTGGTCGCCCCCGGGATGATGGCCACATGCTGGTTCACTACCTGACCACAACTGCACCTGGAGGTAGAAAGGGAGGACATAGGGGTTATAAATGCTTATCGCTGGTGTTATAATGCATTATAACCACTTCATAATGCTTTCTACATGTTGGTTTGTAAAGTGTTAACGGAAGTGTGATGGAATGTGAAACATGAACAGACTGATGGTGTAAACAGCTATGAAAGATGACTAGTAGTAGCTCCGTCAACGTAGCATAAAGCTACATCACCATGTTACTGACAGCTGTTACGGTTCATGTTTGTGTACTGACCAATTTCAGCTGCATCTCTGTTTGCTGTAGATCTATCTGAGGGGGGGTTTGGTCACGTTAAATCCCCACAATCACCACCATGTGAAAGGATTTGGGCCTTAATAAGGGATTTGGGCCACGTAACGGCAGGTTGTTTATACCATTTTTACTGAGAGCGTTTCGCTACGAGTGGAGATTTCATTAAGTCTACGTCCCAAATAGCATCGTGTTCCCTTTGTAGTGCACTACGTTTGACCACTACGTTTGACCAGGACTGATAACAGTGCCCTATATAGGGCATAGGATGCCACTTGGGATGTACACTAAATTCTACAGCACTCTAAAAACATGTATTTGATTAAAACTGGGTCAGTGAAAGCCCTCTCTCTCTCTCTCTCTCTCTCTCTCTCTCTCTCTCTCTGCCCCAACGAATGATCTGGTGCTCAACATGGAAGCATATGAGAACAGTGAGGAACAAGGAAAATTGGATCGGTGTAAAGAGTGGAGTGAATGGTACCTGTTGGGTTCTGGGTAAAGAGTGGAGTGAATGGTACCTGTTGGGTTCTGGGTAAAGAGTGGAGTGAATGGTACCTGTTGGGTTCTGGGTAAAGAGTGGAGTGAATGGTACCTGTTGGGTTCTGGGTAAAGAGTGGAGTGAATGGTACCTGTTGGGTTCTGGGTAAAGAGGGGCATGAATGGTACCTGTTGGGTTCTGGGTAAAGAGGGGCGTGAATGGTACCTGTTGGGTTCTGGGAAAGGGGCATGAAAGACCTGGGGCAGGGGATGAATGGTACCTGTTGGGTTCTGGGTAAAGAGGGGCATGAATGGTACCTGTTGGGTTCTGGGTAAAGAGGGGCATGAATGGTACCTGTTGGGTTCTGGGTAAAGAGGGGCATGAATGGTACCTGTTGGGTTCTGGGTAAAGAGGGGCATGAATGGTACCTGTTGGGTTCTGTGAGAAGAGGGGCATGAATGGTACCTGTTTGGTTCTGTGAGAACAGGGGCATGAATGGTACCTGTTGGGTTCTGGGTAAAGAGGGGCATGAATGGTACCTGTTTGGTTCTGGGAGAACAGGGGCATGAATGGTACCTGTTGGGTTCTGGGAGAACAGGGGCATGAATGGTACCTGTTTGGTTCTGGGAGAAGAGGGGCATGAATGGTACCTGTTTGGTTCTGGGAGAACAGGGGCATGAATGGTACCTGTTGGGTTCTGGGAGAACAGGGGCATGAATGGTACCTGTTTGGTTCTGGGAGAACAGGGGCATGAATGGTACCTGTTGGGTTCTGGGAGAACGCATGAATGGTACCTGTTGGGTTCTGGGAGGCATGAATGGTACCTGTTGGGTTCTGGGAGAACAGGGGCATGACTGGTACCTGTTGGGTTCTGGGAGAACAGGGGCATGAATGGTACCTGTTGGGTTCTGGGAGAACAGGGGCATGAATGGTACCTGTTGGGTTCTGGGAGAACAGGGGCATGAATGGTACCTGTTGGGTTCTGGGAGAACAGGGGCATGAATGGTACCTGTTGGGTTCTGGGAGAACAGGGGCATGAATGGTACCTGTTGGGTTCTGGGAGAACAGGGGCATGACTGGTACCTGTTGGGTTCTGGGAGAACAGGGGCATGACTGGTACCTGTTGGGTTCTGGGAGAACAGGGGCATGAATGGTACCTGTTGGGTTCTGGGAGAACAGGGGCATGAATGGTACCTGTTGGGTTCTGGGAGAACAGGGGCATGAATGGTACCTGTTGGGTTCTGGGAGAACAGGGGCATGAATGGTACCTGTTGGGTTCTGGGAGAACAGGGGCATGAATGGTACCTGTTGGGTTCTGGGAGAACAGGGGCATGACTGGTACCTGTTGGGTTCTGGGAGAACAGGGGCATGAATGGTACCTGTTGGGTTCTGGGAGAACAGGGGCATGAATGGTACCTGTTGGGTTCTGGGAGAACAGGGGCATGAATGGTACCTGTTGGGTTCTGGGAGAACAGGGGCATGACTGGTACCTGTTGGGTTCTGGGAGAACAGGGGCATGACTGGTACCTGTTGGGTTCTGGGAGAACAGGGGCATGACTGGTACCTGTTGGGTTCTGGGAGAACAGGGGCATGACTGGTACCTGTTGGGTTCTGGGAGAACAGGGGCATGAATGGTACCTGTTGGGTTCTGGGAGAACAGGGGCATGAATGGTACCTGTTGGGTTCTGGGAGAACAGGGGCATGAATGGTACCTGTTGGGTTCTGGGTAAAGAGGGGCATGAATGGTACCTGTTTGGTTCTGGGAGAACAGGGGCATGAATGGTACCTGTTGGGTTCTGGGAGAACAGGGGCATGAATGGTACCTGTTGGGTTCTGGGAGAACAGGGGCATGAATGGTACCTGTTGGGTTCTGGGAGAACAGGGGCATGAATGGTACCTGTTGGGTTCTGGGAGAACAGGGGCATGAATGGTACCTGTTGGGTTCTGGGAGAACAGGGGCATGAATGGTACCTGTTGGGTTCTGGGAGAACAGGGGCATGAATGGTACCTGTTGGGTTCTGGGAGATGACAGGGGCATGAATGGTACCTGTTGGGTTCTGGGAGAACAGGGGCATGAATGGTACCTGTTGGGTTCTGGGAGAACAGGGGCATGAATGGTACCTGTTGGGTTCTGGGAGAACAGGGGCATGAATGGTACCTGTTGGGTTCTGGGAGAACAGGGGCATGAATGGTACCTGTTGGGTTCTGGGAGAACAGGGGCATGACCTGTTGGGTTCTGGTACCTGTTGGGTTCTGGGAGAACAGGGGCATGAATGGTACCTGTTGGGTTCTGGGAGAACAGGGGCATGACTGGTACCTGTTGGGTTCTGGGAGAACAGGGGCATGACTGGTACCTGTTGGGTTCTGGGAGAACAGGGGCATGAATGGTACCTGTTGGGTTCTGGGAGAACAGGGGCATGACTGGTACCTGTTGGGTTCTGGGAGAACAGGGGCATGAATGGTACCTGTTGGGTTCTGGGAGAACAGGGGCATGAATGGTACCTGTTGGGTTCTGGGAGAACAGGGGCATGAATGGTACCTGTTGGGTTCTGGGAGAACAGGGGCATGAATGGTACCTGTTGGGTTCTGGGAGAACAGGGGCATGAATGGTACCTGTTGGGTTCTGGGAGAACAGGGGCATGAATGGTACCTGTTGGGTTCTGGGAGAACAGGGGCATGAATGGTACCTGTTGGGTTCTGGGAGAACAGGGGCATGACTGGTACCTGTTTGGTTCTTTGCTGGGAAATATTTGGATACACTCTCTTTTCTGAAACGTCTTTTCAATCCAAGCTTTGTGGGCCTGCAAGAGAGAGGTTCGTGGTTTAGACGTCAGAATCACTCCACTCTGGTAAACACTAAGTCGTAAAGAAAAGCACTACCATTGAATCCATCCGCATAATTAAATACTTTAATAAACAGCTTGGATACATTAAAATAACAACAGGTTAGGTCTGAGATTTCATGTTCTGTTCATTTGCAGTTTATGGAGCCAATCTGATGATAAGAGCGTCATGGCACGACAGCAGAACAACACCAGTGGTTTTTCTGTCCAAACATTGAAAGTGGATGTTCCATATTATCACAACACACGTTCTGTTAGTTCTACTGATCCAACAATGGACCATACCCTGCACCACCTGGTCTCTCCCTGCCTTCACACTGCGGCTCTGTCACAGGTGGCTTCCTATTCCCTATATAGTGGTACTACTATAGACCAGAGCCCTATTCCCTATATAGTGGTACTACTATAGACCAGAGTCCTATTCCCTATATAGTGCACTACTATAGACTAGAGCCCTATTCCCTATATAGTACACTACTATAGACCAGAGCCCTATTCCCTATATAGTGGCACTACTATAGACCAGAGCCCTATTCCCTATATAGTGGTACTACTATAGATCAGATCCCTATATAGTGGTACTACTATAGACCAGATCCCTATATAGTGGTAATACTATAGACCAGATCCCTATATAGTGGTACTACTATAGACCAGAGCCCTATAAAGTGGTACTACTACAGACCAGATCCCTATATAGTGGTACTACTATAGACCAGATCCCTATATAGTGGTACTACTATAGACCAGAGCCCTATATAGTGGTAATACTATAGACCAGAGCCCTATTCCCTATATAGTGATACTACTATAGACCAGAGCCCTATTCCCTATATAGTGGTACTACTATAGACCAGAGCCCTATTCCCTATATAGTGGTACTACTATAGACCAGAGCCCTATTCCCTATATAGTGCACTACTTTCTACAGGAGCCCTATTCCCTATATAGTGCACTACTTTCTACAGGAGTCCTATTCCCTATATAGTGCACTACTTTCTACAGGAGCCCTACTCCCTATATAGTGCACTACTTTTTACAGGAGTCCTATTCCCTACATAGTGCACTACTTTCTACAGGAGCCCTATTCCCTACATAGTGCACAACTTTCTACAGGAGCCCTATTCCCTACATAGTGCACTACTTTCTACAGGAGCCCTATTCCCTACATAGTGCACTACCTTCTACAGGAGCCCTATTCCCTACATAGTGCACTACTTTCTACAGGAGCCCTACTCCCTACATAGTGCACTACTTTCTACAGGAGCCCTATTCCCTACATAGTGCACTACTTTCTACAGGAGCCCTATTCCCTACATAGTGCACTACTTTCTACAGGAGTCTATGGGTCTAGCTAATTACTGGTAGAATGCTGCTTTCTATTGTAACATTCAGGCACAAAAACTCTTATTTCTTGATGGAACAAATCCTCTTAACCACAACGTTGGTCACCTAATCCTGCCTAAACGCTCCAGCAAAGAACAGGGCAGTGTGTGTGTGTGTGTGTGTGTGCGTGTGTGTGTGTGTGTGTGTGTGTGTGTGTGTGTGTGTGTGTGTGTGTGGGTCTGTGGGTCTGTGTGTGTGTGTGTGTGTGTGTGTGTGTGTGTGTGTGGTCTGTGTGGGTCTGTGTGAGTGTGGGTCTGTGTGTGTGTGTGAGTGGGTCTGTGTGTGTGTGTGTGTGTGTGTGTGTGTGTGTGTGTGTGTGTGTGTGTGTGTGTGTGTGTGTGTGTGTGTGTGTGTGTGTGTGTGTGTGTGTGTGTGTGTCTGTGTGTGTGTGTGTGTGTGTGTCTGTCTGTGTGTGTGTGTGTGTGTGTGTGTGTGTGTGTGTGTGTGTGTGTGTGTGTGTGTGTGTGTGTGTGTGTGTGTGTGTGTGTGTGTGTGTGTGTGTGTGTGTGTGTGTGTGTGAATTTGTGCTTGTATGCATTCATGCGTGTGTATGTGACGCCAAATAAACCTAATGACTCTGTGTTGTGGTTTTGCCATAGTGATTAACAGGTCAGTCTACAGCAGAAACCAGGGGGCAGGGGGTCCTGTCTGTCGCAGAGCACTCTGGGAAATACATTCACTCTGGATAATGGTGGATTAAACCCAAGTCCCAACAAATAGTGACTGGGCACATCTTGGATTATTGTCTATACTGCATATAACACATAGTTAGTATTTATAGCTCCTGAAATGGTAACTAACCTCACACATAGTTAGTATTTACAGCTCCTGAAATGGTAACTAACCTCACACATAGTTAGTATTTATATATATATTTAAATAGCTGTGGTTATCCTACCGTTCCCTACTGGGGACCTGTGGTTATAAGGTAACATAACCTCACACATAGTTAGTATTTACCGGGGGACCTGTGGTTATAGAGGTTAACATAGGCCTCTTACGTTCCCTACCTGGGGAACCTGTGGTTATAGAGGTTAACATAGGTAACTAACCCTACCGGGGAACACCTGTGGTTATAGAGGTTAACATAGGCCTCTTATAGTTCCCTACCGGAAATGGTAACATAGTTAACATAGGCCTTACCGTTCCCTACCGGGGAACCTTAACATAGTTAGCCTTTATAGTTCCTGAAATGGTAACTAACCTCACACATAGTTAGTATTTATATATATATTTAAATAGTAAACATAGAACCGGGGAACCTGTGGTTATAGAGGTTAACATAGGCCTCTTACCGTTCCCTACCGGGGGACCTGTGGTTATAGAGGTTAACATAGGCCTCTTACCGTTCCCTACCGGGGAACCTGTGGTTATAGAGGTTAACATAGGCCTCTTACCGTTCCCTACCGGGGAACCTGTGGTTATAGAGGTTAACATAGGCCTCTTACCGTTCCCTACCGGGGAACCTGTGGTTATAGAGGTTAACATAGGCCTCTTAGTTGCAGATAATATCAAACTCATCTAGTCAACGACTCAATGGAGCCGGACAGCGTTCCACAGCTCATTAATATCATCCTGGTAAACAGTCTAATTCATAAACAACATATTACCACTCATTATTATCAACCTGGTAAACAGTCTAATTCATAAACAACATATTACCACTCATTATTATCAACCTGGTAAACAGTCTAATTCATAAACAACATATTACCACTCATTATTATCAACCTGGTAAACAGTCTAATTCATAAACAACATATTACAACTCATTAATATCATCCTGGTAAACAGTCTAATTCATAAACAACATATTACCACTCAGAGCGGAATCAATTTGTTTAAAATCTAGTTTCAACCAGTTCCTGGTAAAGAAAGGTGAAAAAGGGCAAAGAAGACAGTAAATTCTGTAACTAACAAGATCAGTTCCTGGGAAAGAAAGGTGAAAAGCGACAAAGAAGACAGTAAATTCTCTAACTAACAAGATCAGTTCCTGGGAAAGAAAGGTGAAAAGGGACAAAGAAGACAGTAAATTCTGGCAAGTCAGTTAAGAACAAATTCTTATTTATAATGACGGCCTACTCCGGCCAAACCCGGACGACGCTGGGACTCCCAATCACGGCCGTTTGTAGCTGTTTGTTTTGATGACTCTCGCACTGAGACACAGTGCCTTTAGACCATTGCGCCACTCGGGAGCCCAGAGAGGAAGTTGGCCAAAAACTCTGCTATCCTAACTCCTAACTCCTAACACCTAACTCCTAACACCTAACTCCTAACACCTAACTCCTAACTCCTAACACCTAACACCTAACTCCTAATTCCTAACACCTAACTCCTAACTCCTACCACCTAACACCTAACTCCTAACTCCTAACTCCTAACACCTAACTCCTAACTCCTAACCTAACTCCTAACACCTAACTCCTAACACCTAACTCCTAACTAACTCCTAACACCTAACTCCTAACTCCTAATTCCTAACACCTAACTCCTAACTCCTAACACCTAACTCCTAACACCTAACTCCTAACAACTAACTCCTAACTCCTAACTCCTAACACCTAACTCCTAACACCCTACACACTATAGAGTACACTACAGATGACATAGATTGACCACAGATTGACTAAAGTTTTAGATTGACCACAGATTGACTAAAGTTTTAGATTGACCACAGATTGACTAAAGTTTTAGATTGACCACAGATTTGAAACTAATTTACTTTTTATAACAATTCAATGCTGAACTTTTAAAATCAGGGTGCTTCTGAAATAAGCATTTTGTTCAGAGATCTATTCCTCGTGTGGAGTTGTTTTGGCGACGAAGTAACATAGAGGTTTTTTGGTATTTAACCTTTCTGTAACGAGGCCAGTCAGTTCGGAAGAAATCCTCATTTACAATTCCCTCAGCATACCGGGGAACCTGTGGTTATAGAGGTTAACATAGAGGTTATTTATCCACTAGGCTACCCTGCAATGACAGCCTACCGGGGAACCTGTGGTTATAGAGGTTAACATAGAGGTTATTTATCCACTAGGCTACCCTGCAATGACAGCCTACCGGGGAACCTGTGGTTATAGAGGTTAACATAGAGGTTATTTATCCACTAGGCTACCCTGCAATGACAGCCTACCGGGGAACCTGTGGTTATAGAGGTTAACATAGAGGTTATTTATCCACTAGGCTACCCTGCAATGACAGCCTACCGGGGAACATGTGGTTATAGAGGTTAACATAGAGGTTATTTATCCACTAGGCTACCCTGCAATGACAGCCTACCGGGGAACCTGTGGTTATAGAGGTTAACATAGAGGTTATTTATCCACTAGGCTACCCTGCAATGACAGCCTACCGGGGAACCTGTGGTTATAGAGGTTAACATAGAGGTTATTTGTTCGTCGATGGAACTGTCTCTAAATTGCTATTTTAAATGTTTTTTTAAATGATAATTTCCTCAGATTTCTATTCCATTTCCCTCTGTATGTTGTCTCCCAACCTAAGTTGGTGGAACATAACTCAACTCCTCTCTATTGCACCTCAAATGAATCCCCTGCCAATAAGAAATGAACAAGTTGACTATAACACGTTTCTACACCAAAGAAGATAGAGTTTCCTCGATACATCAGAAAAAATGAAGAACCACTTACCCTGAGTTGAAGAGCAACCAGTTGAAACTTCAAGAGGAGCACAAGAGTAACTCAACACCCAACTACTAGTAAAGAAGAACTCAAGAACTCTCTTAAAACTCAAGAACTCTCTTAGAACTCAAGAACTCTCTTAGAACTCAAGAACTCTCTAAGAACTCAAGAACTCTCTAAGAACTCAAGAACTCTCTTAGAACTCAAGAACTCTCTAAGAACTCAAGAACTCTCTTAGAACTCAAGAACTCTCTTAGAACTCAAGAACTCTCTTAGAACTCAAGAACTCTCTTAGAACTCAAGAACTCTATAAGAACTCAAGAACTCTCTAAGAACTCAAGAACTCTCTTAGAACTCAAGAACTCTCAATAAATCTAAGAACTCTCAATAACTCTAAGAACTCTGAAGAAACTTCACACCAGCCCAGCCCTAGCTCCAGCTCTCTGGCTGCTCTCACCTAGAGAACGTTCTCCTCTCTAACTCTCTCTCCTCACTAATCTCTCTAACTCAAACTCTGCTAGAGAACGTTCTCCTCTCTAACTCTCTCTCCTCACTAATCTCTCTAACTCAAACTCTCCTCCTAACCCACTGAAGCCCAGCAGATATGAAACGACATGACTTTATGAAGCGGGGCTCATATGATGAGCATGTGAGCCGGCTCTTTGTTCAAGCCTTGGTCTCATGACTTCAGTTCAAGGTAATCCTTTTGAGAGTCTCATGACCCATATCAGTCCCTGCTCCCCTCCTTGCACACAGGGCATTTTCATCCCGGGCTGGAACGAGAACCAGAAAGAACCAACCCCCCCACCCCCTCTCTCCTCACTAATCTCTCTAACTCTCTCTCCTCACTATTCTCTCTAACTCTCTCTCCTCACTAATCTCTCTAACTCAAACTCTGCTAGAGAACGTTCTCCTCTCTAACTCTCTCTCCTCACTATTCTCTCTAACTCAAACTCTGCTAGAGAACGTTCTCCTCTCTAACTCTCTCTCCTCACTAATCTCTCTAACTCTCTCTCCTCACTAATCTCTCTAACTCAAACTCTGCTAGAGAACGTTCTCCTCTCTAACTCTCTCTCCTCACTATTCTCTCTAACTCAAACTCTGCTAGAGAACGTTCTCCTCTCTAACTCTCTCTCCTCACTAATCTCTCTAACTCAAACTCTGCTAGAGAACGTTCTCCTCTCTAACTCTCTCTCCTCACTAATCTCTCTAACTCAAACTCTGCTAGAGAACGTTCTCCTCTCTAACTCTCTCTCCTCACTAATCTCTCTAACTCAAACTCTGCTAGAGAACGTTCTCCTCTCTAACTCTCTCTCCTGGTTGTTGAAAAAGCAGAAGAAAGAAAGAGGAAGTTATAATAACCAGAAGAAGAAAGAAAGAGGAAGTTATAATAACCAGAAGAAGAAAAAACATATTTAAAAAGTAGTGGAACAAAAGTAATGTTTTATCGTAGAATATGTGTCAACCCCCTGCTGCTCTGATTGAACTCTATTTGCATAATTGAGAGAATTGGGCACAGGATGGATGTTGTTGAAAGGGGTTTTGTTGAAGAATGACAGAGCACTATTTGCCCATATTGATGATTGTAACATTGTAATGAAACATTTATTTTCCTATTAGCAGCTTCGTTACAGTTGAACTTTCGAAGGACCTTCTTTGATATGGTCCAACCAGAGGATGTCTGGATGAGACTGTTGTCATGGTGAAACAGAGAGACAAACCAATCAGACAGGAAACCACTTTCGTTCAGAGGACATTCATTTTTACCCTGGCTTGTCTTTAGCAATTAGAAAAAAAATCTAAAGAGAACATGGACTTCAACTGAAGAGAAAATGTTGCTTCTAACTCACTTAAACTTTTGGTCACCAAACAATGAATTTAACAAGGAACGGTGTGCATGTTTTGAGTTTGTGACAGAAACAAGGTTGAAAATATCTTGTTTTAAAAAGACTGATCAAACGTGGTAAATAAAACCAGTGTCTTTCATACCAGCCGGTGCACCCAGGGTAAACTGGCGAGGCTTGTGCTTTGAAAACACGTGCAACTCGCCCTGCTGCACGGCCCCCTGGGTAAAATTATCCCACACTCTTAGAAAAAAAAGTGCTATCAAGAACCTATAAGTTTCTTCGGCTGTCTCCATAGGAGAACCCTTTGAAGAACCCTTTTGGGCTCCAGGTAGAACCCTTTTTGGGTTCCAGGTAGAACCCCTTTTGGTTCCAGGTAGAACCCTTTTTGGGTTCCAGGTAGAACCCCTTTTGGTTCCAGGTAGAACCCTTTTTGGGTTCCAGGTAGAACCCCTTTTGGTTCCAGGTAGAACCCTTTTTGGGTTCCAGGTAGAACCCCTTTTGGTTCCAGGTAGAACCCTTTGAAGAACCCTTTTTGGTTCCAAGTAGAACCATTTTTGGTTCCAGGTAGAACCCCTTGAAGAACCCTTTTGGGTTCCACGTAGAACCCTTTTTGGTTCCACGTAGAACCCTTTTTGGTTCCAGGTAGAACCCTTTCCACAGAGGGTTCTACCTGGAATCAAAAAGGGTACTTAAAAAGGGTTCTCCTCCGGGAACAGCTGAAGAAACCCCTTACGCAACCCCCCCCCCTAAGTGTTTAACCCTTCATCCACATCACTTAATATGGAAATCCTGTGTCAACTGTAGAACTGTGTTTACTAGGAACCTCTGTGAGCACAGTGAACAACAAGCCCTTGGAAGAATAAGGCTGTAGGGCGCCACATGAGGTTGAGGGAGTTATTTGGGCTGCGTCCCGGGATACTTTAGAATCAGATTAGGATAAGTATATGAACATGACTAGCATCTAGAGCCCCACAAAACAATAAACCCTATGTGTTTTGGTGAGACAAACAGATATTGTATTAGGTATTATAGTGGCATGACTATTTGAAAACAAAAAGACAATTGTTACAGTTTGTGTTTAGACTTAAAACATATGCTTAGAGATCACATTATTAAGAGCTTTGGTTAATACTGCTTGTTTCCTCTTAAAATGATGAACAGTTTTATTCAATTTGTAAATCACATTACGTTCTCAAAGCATGGTATGACCAGACACCACACACACACACACACACACACACACACACACACACACACACACAGACACACACACACACACACACACACACACACACACACAGACACGCAAACGCACACACACACACAGACACAGACACGCACACACACACACAGACACACACAGACACAGACACGCAAACGCACACACACACAGACACAGACACAGACCCGCACACACACACACACGCACACACACTTGCACACACACACAGACACAGACACACACACCTACACACACACACACACACGCACACACACATAGAGACACACACACACACACACACACACGCACACACACATAGAGACACACACACATAGAAACACACACACACACGCACACACACATAGAGACACACACACACACACGCACACACACATAGAGACACACACACACACACGCACACACACATTGAGACACACACACATAGAGACACACACACACACGGCAGTCTGAACGTCACGATACATTAGTGGTAATGAGGATCAGATCAAAGACCAGTTAAAGCAGACGCTGGTGATGAAGATTACAAGCGGCATGGTGAGCCGAGGTCCAAGTGGGCACCCGAAACCCTCTTCCCTTTCTAGGGAACTGATTTGGACCAAGGCCCTTTGGGAATTCGGGGTTTACTTGTTTGGTTTAAGTGGAACGCACAACATCAACCAATGACAGCCATCTATAGATCCTTAAATATTGTCATTTAGCAGACGCTCTTATCCAGAGAGACATATGGGAGAAATTAGGGTTAAGTGCCTTGCTCAAGGACACGTGGATCTAGTCAGCTCCGGGATTTAAACCAGCCAACCTTTCGGTTACTGGGCCCCAACGTTCTTAATCGCTAGGCAACCTCTTGCCCCAACTGGATTATGTTGGAAATCATTCAATGTAGTGTATTATATCTGGAGCCTCAAACACATTTACCATGTAACTAGCTGATAGTATCTGCACACATTGTCCACAGTCAGTGGATGGAGTCCCAATTTAATTAATTTATATATTTATTATTATTATTATGGTCTATAGTAGTACCACTATATAGGGAATAGGGCTCTGGTCTATAGTAGTACCACTATATAGGGAATAGGGCTCTGGTCTATAGTAGTACCACTATATAGGGAATAGGGCTCTGGTCTATAGTAGTACCACTATATAGGGAATAGGGCTCTGGTCTATAGTAGTGTACTATATAGGGAATAGGGCTCTGGTCTATAGTAGTGTACTATATAGGGAATAGGGCTCTGGTCTATAGTAGTACCACTATATAGGGAATAGGGCTCTGGTCTATAGTAGTACCACTATATAGGGAATAGGGCTCTGGTCTATAGTAGTACCACTATATAGGGAATAGGGCTCTGGTCTATAGTAGTACCACTATATAGGGAATAGGGCTCTGGTCTATAGTAGTACCATTATATAGGGAATAGGGCTCTGGTCTATAGAATAGGGCTCTGTACTATATAGGGAAGGGAATAGGGCTCTGGTCTATAGTAGTACCACTATATAGGGAATAGGGCTCTGGTCTATAGTAGGGAATAGGGCTCTGGTCTACTATATAGGGAATAGGGCTCTGGTCTATAATAGTACCATTATATAGGGAATAGGGCTCTGGTCTATAGTACCACTATATAGGGAATAGGGCTCTGGTCTAGTACTATATAGGGAATAGGGCTCTGGTCTGTAGTAGTGCTCTATATAGGGAATAGGCTCTGGTCTATAGTAGTACCACTATATAGGGAATAGGGGTCTATAGTGCACTATATAGGGAATAGGGCTCTGGTCTATACTGTACTATATAGGGAATAGGGCTCTGGTCTATAGTAGTACCACTATATAGGGAATAGGGCTCTGGTCTAGTAGTGCACTATATAGGGAATAGGGAATAGGCACTATAGGAATCTGGTCTATAGTAGTGCACTATATAGGGAATAGGGCTCTGGTCTATAGTGCACTATATAGGGAATAGGGCTCTGGTCTATAGTGCACTATATAGGGAATAGGGCTCTGGTCTATAGTGCACTATATAGGGAATAGGGCTCTGGTCTAGGGTAGTGCACTATATAGGGAATAGGGCTCTGGTCTATAGTAGTACCACTATATAGGGAATAGGGCTCTGGTCTATAGTAGTACCACTATAGGGAATAGGGCTCTGGGGAATATAGGAGCTCTGGTCTATAGTAGTACCACTATATAGGGAATAGGGCTCTGGTCTATAGTAGTACCACTATATAGGGAATAGGGCTCTGGTCTATAGTAGTACCACTATATAGGGAATAGGGCTCTGGTCTATAGTAGTGTACTATATAGGGAATAGGACTCTGGTCTATAGTAGTTCCACTATATAGGGAATAGGGCTCTGGTCTATAGTAGTACCACTATATAGGGAATAGGGCCCTGGTCTATAGTAGTACCACTATATAGGGAATAGGGCTCTGGTCTATAGTAGTGTACTATATAGGGAATAGGGCTCTGGTCTATAGTAGTACCACTATATAGGGAATAGGGCTCTGGTCTATTGTAGTACCACTATATAGGGAATAGGGCTCTGGTCTATAATAGTGTACTATATAGGTAATAGTGTGCCATTAAGGAAGCAGACAGGGATTTCACAGCTGTGTCTTTGGGTGCTATTAGCAGGACCAGATGAAACGACTGATTGTGCTCTACTGGTCTCCGGGTAAAGCAGCGAGGCGTCACATGAGGCCGACATGCTGTTGATTAGCCCTAAAGGATGTCAGGTGGTCTCACAGACTCAGCGGCTGAGAGAGGAAGGAATGCCGTGGTGGCTGATGGGATATTTTAGAGAAGTCTTTAGAGAACATTACGTTTTTGTGTTTATTTAAAACTGATAAACGTAGAAGACTTATTTTATTATATTTTATACCCATAAAGATCCAATCAAATCTAAAATGTTTAATCTGGATATTCCTCCTTTAAGAGAGACAGAGAGACAGAGACAGAGAGAGACAGAGAGAGAGAGACAGAGAGAGAGAGAGAGAGAGAGAGAGA
The DNA here is from genome assembly GCF_018296145.1 of Oncorhynchus tshawytscha. Taxonomy (NCBI): domain Eukaryota; kingdom Metazoa; phylum Chordata; class Actinopteri; order Salmoniformes; family Salmonidae; genus Oncorhynchus; species Oncorhynchus tshawytscha. Next base: position 53,084 of record NW_024608481.1, read on the forward strand.
GAGAGAGAGAGAGAGAGAGTGAGAGACAGAGAGAGAGTGAGAGACAGAGAGAGAGAGGCAGAGAGAGAGAGGCAGAGAGAGAGAGGCAGAGAGAGAGAGAGAGAGAGAGAGAGAGAGAGAGAGAGACAGAGAGAGAGTGAGAGACAGAGAGAGAGAGCAGAGAGAGAGAGGCAGAGAGAGAGAGGCAGAGAGAGAGAGAGAGAGAGAGACAGAGAGAGAGAGAGAGAGACAGAGAGAGAGAGAGACAGAGAGAGAGAGAGAGAGACAGAGAGAGAGAGAGAGACAGAGAGAGAGAGAGAGAGAGAGAGTGAGAAACAGAGAAAGAGAGAGAGACAGAGAGAGAGTGAGAAAGAGAGAAAGAGAGAGAGAGAGAGAGAGGCAGAGAGAGAGAGGCAGAGAGAGAGAGACAGAGAGAGAGAGAGAGAGAGAGAGAGAAAGAGAAAGAGAAAGAGAGAAATGCAATTTTACAGTCTTGTGCTAAAAAGTCACATGATAACAAGTGATACCTATTACAACTAACTCAACACTATACTGAAAGGCTCATTCCTGAACCGTTAGGGCCCTCTGACTACACAGGCGATTATGTGATTGTGTTGTATGTGAGTACGGTCAAGCAGTGGTCGTTTGCCATTAGAAACAGAGGTGAACCCCCCCCCCCAAACGTGTGTAATTAAGTTTCATGGGCTTTACCAGGGCTCAAGGGGCCAGCAGGCAGAGCATAACGGGCCGAGAGCCCGAAACAGAGACAGTGAGGCAATGCTCTCACTTAATCAGTTCATATGATTCTCTGCCTTTGCTTATCACCCAAAAGTATATGAATTGAATTACCAGAGAGTTATTATGGACTTTTTAAAAAACCTTTTTCAAGAACAGTGACTGAACTAATGCTAAACGTCCGACATTAAAAAATAAAATAGCTTTTGAATTGGTACAATACAATCTGTTGATAATATTGAGTGTTATAATTCAGTCGATAGACAGGCTACATTGCCCTTGAACTTGTTTCTCCTTTTGTTGCTTTTGAAATACAATCTAAAAAAGGGATTAAATTAGATAGCTTTCATACTCATCCTACTCCACATTTTCAAAGTGAAAGAAAGTTGTAGAAAATTGTCCGGATTAAGAAAAATGGATAAATGGATAAATATCATAATTGGATAAGTCACTAACCTCTGAGGTAAAAACTTGGATGGAAGCACCATTACAGTTGTAAATCATTTTAAATGAGATTCTTCCAACTTTGGTAGATTCATCGGAAGGGCCTGGGGAGTTTGTCAGTTACATAGTTGAATGTTCTGACAACAAAATCACACAAAGATTATCAATGGAAATCAAATTTATCAACCCATGGAGGTCTGGATTTGGAGTCACACTCAAAATTAAAGTGGAAAACCACACTACAGGCTGATCCAACGTTGATGTTATGTCCTTAAAACAAGTCAAAATGAGGCTCAGTAGTGTGTGTGGCCTCCAAGTGCCTGTATGACCTCCCTACAACGCCTGGGCATGCTCCTGATGAGGTGGCGGATGGTCTCCTGAGGGATCTCCTCCCAGACCTGGACTAAAGCATCCGCCAACTCCTGGACAGTCTGTGGTGCAACGTGGCGTTGGTGGATGGAGCGAGACATGATGTCCCAGATGTGCTCAATTGGATTCAGGTCTGGGGAACGGGCGGGCCAGTCCATAGCAGCAATGCCTTCCTCTTGCAGGAACTGCTGACACACTCCAGCCACATGAGGTCTAGCATTGTCTTGCATTAGGAGGAACCCAGGTCAACCGCACCAGCATATGGTCTCACAAGGGGTCTGAGGATCTCATCTCGGTACCTAATGGCAGTCAGGCTACCTCTGGCGAGCACATGGAGGGCTGTGCAGCCCCCCAAAGAAATGCCACCCCACACCATGACTGACCCACCGCCAAACCGATCATGCTGGAGGATGTTGCAGGCAGCAGAACGTTCTCCACGGCGTCTCCAGACTGTCACGTCTGTCACATGTGCTCAGTGTGAACCTGCTTTCATCTGTGAAGAGCACACGGCGCCAGTGGCGAATTTTCCAATCTTGGTGTACTCTGGCAAATGCCAAACGTCCTGCACGGTGTAGGGCTGTGGATGTCGGGCCCTCATACCACCCCCATGGAGTCTGTTTCTGACCGGTTGAGCAGACACATGCACATTTGTGGCCTGCTGGAGGTCATTTTGCAGGGCTCTGGCAATGCTCCTCCTGCTCCTCCTTGCACAAAGGCGGAGGTAGCGGTCCTGCTGCTGGGTTGTTGCCCTCCTACGGCCTCCTCCACGTCTCCTGATGTACTGGCCTGCCTCCTGGTAGCACTACGCTGACAGACACAGCAAACCTTCTTGCCACAGATGTGCCATCCTGGATGAGCTGCACTACCTGAGCCACTTGTGTGGGTTGTAGACTCCGTCTCATGCTACCACTAGAGTGAAAGCACCGCCAGCATTCAAAAGTGACCAAAACATCAGCCAGGAAGCATAGGAACTGAGAAGTGGTTTGTGGTCACCACCTGCAGAACGACTCCTTTATTGGGGGTGTCTTGCTAATTGCCTATAATTTCCACCTGTTGTCTATTCCATTTGCACAACAGCATGTGAAATGTATTGTCAATCAGTGTTGCTTCCTAAGTGGACAGTTTGATTTCACAGAAGTGTGATTGACTTGGAGTTACATTGTGTTGTTTAAGTGTTCCCTTTATTTTTTTGAGCAGTGTATTTGTATGAACATAACAAGATTCAACAACTGAGACATAAACTGAACAAGTTCCACAGACATGTGACTAACAGAAATGGAACATTGTGTCCCTGAACAAAGAGGGGGTCAAAATCAAAAGTCAGTATCTGGTGTGGCCACCAGCTGCATTAAGTACTGCAGTGCATCTCATCCTCATGGACTGCACCAGATTTGCCAGTTCTTACTGTGAGATGTTACCCCACTCTTCCACCAAGGCACCTGCAAGTTCCCAGACATTTCTGGGGGAATGGCCCTAGCCCTCACCCTCTGATCCAACAGGTCCCAGACGTGCACAATGGGATTGAGATCCGGGCTCTTCACTGGCCATGGCAGAACACTGACATTCCTGTCTTGCAGGAAATCACACACAGAACGAGAGGTATGGCTGGTGGCATTGTCATGCTGGAGGGTCATGTCAGGATGAGCCTGCAGGAAGGGTACCACATGAGGGAGGAGGATGTCTTCCCTGTAACACACAGCGTTGAGATTGTCTGCAATGACAACAAGCTCAGTCCGATGATGCTGTGACCCACCGCCCCAGACCATGACGGCCCCTCCACCTCCAAATCGATCCCGCTCCAGAGTACAGGCCTCGGTGGAACGCTCATTCCTTCGATGATAAACGCAAATCCGACCATCACCCCTGGTGAGACAAACCGCGACTCGTCAGTGAAGAGCACTTTTTGCCAGTCCTGTCTTGTCCAGGGACGGTGGGTTTGTGCCCATAGGCGACGTTGTTGCCGGTGATGTCTGGTGAGGACCTGCCTTACATCAGGCCTACAAGCCCTCAGTCCAGCCTCTCTCAGCCTATTGAGGACAGTCTGAGCACTGATGAAGGGATTGTGCATTCCTGGTGTAACTCGGGCAGTTGTTGTCATCCTGTACCTGTCCCACAGGTGTGATGTTTGGATGTACCGATCCTGTGCAGGTGTTGTTACACGTGGTCTGCCACTGTGAGGATGATCAGTTGTCCGTCCTGTCTCCCTGTAGCGCTGTCTTAGGCGTCTCACTTTAAGGACATTGCAATTTATTGTCCTGGCCACATGTGCAGTCCTCATGCCTCCTTGCAGCATGCCTAAGGCACGTTCACGCAGATGAGCAGGGACCCTGGGCATCTTTCTTTTAGTGTTTTTCACAGTCAGTAGAAAGGCCTCTTTAGTGTCCTAAGTTTTCATAACTGTGACCTTAATTGCCTACCGTCTGTAAGCTGTTAATGTCTTAATGACCGTTCCACAGGTGCATGTTCATTCATTGTTTATGGTTCATTGAACAACCATGGGAAACAGTGTTTAAACCCTTTACTATGAAGATCTGTGAAGGTATTTGGATTTTTACGAATGATCTTTGAAAGACAGGGTCCTGAACAATGGGCTTTTCTTTTTTTTAAACTGAGTTTACAAAGCATTTTGGAAGTAAACTCTTCATATGTATGTGTATATACCGTACCAGTCAAACGTTTGGACACACCAACTCATTCCAGGGCTTTCCTTTAGTTTTACTACTCTCTCCATTGTAGAATAATAGTGAAGACATCAAAACTGAATGAAATAACACATATGGAATCATGTAATAACCAAAATAAAGTGTTAAACAAATCTACATTTATTTTATATTTGAGATTCTTCAAAGTAGCCACTCTTTGCCTTGATGACAGTTTGGCACACTCTTGACATTCTCTCAACCAGCTTCACGAGGTAGTCATCTGGAATGCATTTAAATTAACAAGTGGAATATACAGTATTTCCTTCTTAATGCGTTTGAGCCAATCAGTTAGTGTTGTGACAAGGTAGGGGTGGTATACAGAAGAAAGCCCTATTTGGTAAAAGACCAAATCCATATCATTACTTTAAGACATGAAGATCAGTTTCGAGTCTGGTCATGAAGCACTTTGAATTTGTTTAGGTAATGGGATAGCACTGGGATAGCATGTTGAATGTGTTTAGGTAACGGGATAGCACTGGGATAGCATGTTGAATGTGTTTAGGTAATGGGATAGCACTGGGATAGCATGTTGAATGTGTTTAGGTAATGGGATAGCACTGGGATAGCATGTTGAATGTGTTTAGGTAATGGGATAGCACTGGGATAGCATGTTGAATGTGTTTAGGTAATGGGATAGCATTGGGATAGCATGTTGAATGTGTTTAGGTAATGGGATAGCATGTTGAATGTGTTTAGGTAATGGGATAGCATTGGGATAGCATGTTGAATGTGTTTAGGTAATGGGATAGCATTGGGATAGCATGTTGAATGTGTTTAGGTAATGGGATAGCATGTTGAATGTGTTTAGGTAATGGGATAGCATGTTGAATGTGTTTAGGTAATGGGATAGCATGTTGAATGTGTTTAGGTAATGGGATAGCATGTTGAATGTGTTTAGGTAATGGGATAGCATTGGGATAGCATGTTGAATGTGTTTAGGTAATGGGATAGCACGTTGAATGTGTTTAGGTAATGGGATAGCATTGGGATAGCATGTTGAATGTGTTTAGGTAATGGGATAGCATGTTGAATGTGTTTAGGTAATGGGATAGCATGTTGAATGTGTTTAGGTAATGGGATAGCATGTTGAATGTGTTTAGGTAATGGGATAGCAATGGGATAGCATGTTGAATGTGTTTAGGTAATGGTATAGCATGTTGAATGTGTTTAGGTAATGGGATAGCACTGGGATAGCATGTTGAATGGACAGGACAGGGCTATATAGTGTATTGTGTTTATAGTCCTGTAGTGTTCAGTGTATTGTGTTTATAATCCTGTCCTGTAGTGTACAGTATATTGTGTTTATAGTCCTGTAGTGTACAGTATATTGTGTTTATAGTCCTGTAGTGTACAGTATATTGTGTTTATAGTCCTGTAGTGTACAGTATATTGTGTTTATAGTCCTGTAGTGTACAGTATATTGTGTTTATAATCCTGTCCTGTAGTGTACAGTATATTGTGTTTATAGTCCTGTCCTGTAGTGTACAGTATATTGTGTTTATAATCCTGTAGTGTACAGTATATTGTGTTTATAATCCTGTCCTGTAGTGTACAGTATATTGGGTTTATAATCCTGTCCTGTAGTGTACAGTATATTGTGTTTATAATCCTGTCCTGTAGTGTACAGTATATTGTGTTTATAATCCTGTCCTGTAGTGTACAGTATATTGTGTTTATAGTCCTGTCCTGTAGTGTACAGTATATTGTGTTTATAATCCTGTCCTGTAGTGTACAGTATATTGTGTTTATAATCCTGTCCTGTAGTGTACAGTATATTGTGTTTATAATCCTGTCCTGTAGTGTACAGTATATTGTGTTTATAATCCTGTCCTGTAGTGTACAGTATATTGTGTTTATAATCCTGTCCTGTAGTGTACAGTATATTGTGTTTTAATCACATGAGAGGAAAATGACATAAGAAAGAATAAAAGCCCTGGGGATTAGAGCTAGTTGCTGCCTGCCGGTGGCTTCACACAGCCGTTCTCACAGATTAAATGCTCAAATCACATCCTGATGGTCCAGTGACTCCGTATCACTGAGAGTACTGTTAAAGTCAGTTATCTACAGAACAGATGGTTCGGTGACTCCGTATCACTGAGAGTACTGCTATAGTCAGTTATCTGCAGAATAGATGGTTCGGTGACTCCGTATCACTGAGAGTACTGCTATAGTCAGTTATCTGCAGAATAGATGGTTCGGTGACTCTGTATCACTGAGAGTACTGCTATAGTCAGTTATCTGCAGAATAGATGGCTCGGTGACTCCGTATCACTGAGAGTACTGCTATAGTCAGTTATCTGCAGAATAGATGGTCCGGTGACTCCGTATCACTGAGAGTACTGCTATAGTCAGTTATCTGCAGAATAGATGGCTCGGTGACTCCGTATCACTGAGAGTACTGCTATAGTCAGTTATCTGCAGAATAGATGGCTCGGTGACTCCGTATCACTGAGAGTACTGCTATAGTCAGTTATCTGCAGAATAGATGGCTCGGTGACTCCGTATCACTGAGAGTACTGCTATAGTCAGTTATCTGCAGAATAGATGGCTCGGTGACTCCGTATCACTGAGAGTACTGCTATAGTCAGTTATCTGCAGAATAGATGGTTCGGTGACTCCGTATCACTGAGAGTACTGCTATAGTCAGTTATCTGCAGAATAGACGGTTCGGTGACTCCGTATCACTGAGAGTACTGCTATAGTCAGTTATCTACAGAATAGATGGTTTGGTGACTCCGTATCACTGAGAGTACTGCTATAGTCAGTTATCTGCAGAATAGATGGCTCGGTGACTCCGTATCACTGAGAGTACTGCTATAGTCAGTTATCTGCAGAATAGATGGTTCGGTGACTCCGTATCACTGAGAGTACTGCTATAGTCAGTTATCTGCAGAATAGATGGTTCGGTGACTCCGTATCACTGAGAGTACTGCTATAGTCAGTTATCTGCAGAATAGATGGTTCGGTGACTCCGTATCACTGAGAGTACTGCTATAGTCAGTTATCTGCAGAATAGATGGCTCGGTGATTCCGTATCACTGAGAGTACTGCTATAGTCAGTTATCTGCAGAATAGATGGCTCGGTGACTCCGTATCACTGAGAGTACTGCTATAGTCAGTTATCTGCAGAATAGATGGCTCGGTGACTCCGTATCACTGAGAGTACTGCTATAGTCAGTTATCTGCAGAATAGATGGTTCGGTGACTCCGTATCACTGAGAGTACTGCTATAGTCAGTTATCTGCAGAATAGATGGCTCGGTGACTCCGTATCACTGAGAGTACTGCTATAGTCAGTTATCTGCAGAATAGATGGTTCGGTGACTCCATATCACTGAGAGTACTGCTATAGTCAGTTATCTGCAGAATAGATGGAGTTTACAGACATCACTGGTTATAGCATGCCATTGTATATAGACAACAGATCTGTATCTGATAAATGCCTAAGTGTAAAAGTGAATGTCATTGTACTGATCATTATTAGAAGATGTTCATAGTAAACATTGTGTCTGGTCTCTCTCTCTGTAGCGAGCTAGGGGGAATCACCTTTATCTGTAGAAAGGGGGATCTCAGTAAACAGGGGAATAGATGGTCACCTTTAGGGGGATCTCAGAGGGGGGGTCACCTTTAGGGGGATCTCAGAGGGGGAATCACCTTTAGGGGGATCTCAGAGGGGGATCACCTTTAGGGAGATCTCAGAGGGGGATCACCTTTAGGGGGATCTCAGAGGGTGGAATCACCTTTAGGGGGATCTCAGAGGGGGATCACCTTTAGGGGGATCTCAGAGGGGTGGAATCACCTTTAGGGGGATCTCAGAGGGGGATCACCTTTAGGGGATCTCAGAGGGGGGGGGGGATCACCTTTAGGGGGATCTCAGAGGGGGGAATCACCTTTAGGGGGATCTCAGAGGGGGATCACCTTTAGGGGGATCTCAGAGGGGGATCACCTTTAGGGGGATCTCAGAGGGAGGATCACCTTTAGGGGGATCTCAGAGGGGGAATCACCTTTAGGGGGATTAGGGGGGATCTCAGAGGGGGAATCACCTTTAGGGGGATCTCAGAGGGGGGGGGATCTCAGACCTTTAGGGGGATCTCAGAGGGGGGTCACCTTTAGGGGGATCTCAGAGGGGGAATCACCTTTAGGGGGATTCAGAGGGGTGGAATCACCTTTAGGGGGATCTCACAGGGGGCTCTCCATTTAGGGGGATCTCTCAGGGGGATCTCCATTTGATCACATTACCAACAATCCTCCCCAGAACATTCTAGTCCTCCACGTTTGTTCAAATACTCCTAAACACAGCTGTGTGTCACAGAGTAATGCCTCAGTAACCATGGGAACACAGTAAACAGGTTCAGCCCCCCAAAATAATGGACCAATCAATAATCCCCTGTTGATCACTTCAAATACATGACAGAGCCCACTGAAATGTTTAAACAACATGTATAGCATATACATGATACACACCAAAATAATGCCAATATATTGACTTGTCCATTAGTACCTCCTTGGGTGCATCACACCACTGCTACCTGACCACCACCACGACCACCACCATCCTTACCTTCTGAGACCCAGACGTGGTTCTCTTGATGGAGGCCCTTCTGAAGGATCCAGCACTGCTCCCCCTCTTCTCCATGATGACTGGTCCTGTGGCCACCTCTCCTACAGAGCTTCCTCCAGACCGTCACCCACTGACAGACCCATGACTACTACTGTGATAACGTCAAGACCAACACAGAACTCTGACCTGAGTAGAACTGACGGAATCAACCTCTCAGAGCAACTAGACTTCCAGTTCTGTTCTAGAACTACCCTGGTCTCCTCCTGTGATCTGTCTCCTCCTTTGATCTGTCTCCTCCTCTGATCTGTCTTCTCTGTGATCTGTCTTCTCTGTGATCTGTTTCCTTTTGTGATCTGTCTTCTCCTCTGATCTGTCTCCTATGTGATCTGTCTCCTCTGTGATCTGTTTGCTTTTGTGATCTGTCTTCTCCTCTGATCTGTCTCCTCTGTGATCTGTCTTCTCTGTGATCTGTCTTCTCTGTGATCTGTCTTCTCCTCTGTGATCTGTCTTCTCTGTGATCTGTCTCTGTGATCTGTCTCTGTGATCTGTCTTCTCTGTGATCTGTCTCTCTGTGATCTGTCTTCTCTGTGATCTGTCTCCTCTGTGATCTGTTTCTGTCTTCTCTGTGATCTGTCTCTCTGTGATCTGTCTCCTCTGTGATCTGTCTCCTCTGTGATCTGTCTTCCTGTGATCTGTCTCCTCTGTGATCTGTCTTCTCTATGTGATCTGTCTTCTCTGTGATCTGTCTCCTCTGTGATCTGTCTTCTCTGTGATCTGTCTCCTCTGTGATCTGTCTTCTCTGTGATCTGTCTCCTCTGTGATCTGTCTCCTCTGTGATCTGTCTCCTCTGTCTTCTCTGTGATTTGTCTCCTCTGTGATCTGTCTTCTCTGTGATCTGTCTTCTCTGTGATCTGTCTTCTCTGTGATCTGTCTTCTCTGTGATCTGTCTCCTCTGTGATCTGTCTCCTCTGTGATCTGTCTCCTCTGTGACTGTCTTCTCCTGTGATCTGTCTTCTCCTGTGATCTGTCTCCTCTGTGATCTGTCTCCTCTGTGATCTTCTCCTCTGTGATCTTCTCCTCTGTGATCTGTGATCTCCTCTGTGATCTTCTCCTCTGTGATCTTCTCCTGTGATCTGTCTCCTCTGTGATCAGACTCCTCTATGATCTGTCTCCTCTGTGATCAGACGCCTTTATGATTTCTCTTCTCTGTGCTGTTGTACAGAAAGGAGGGATCTACTGAAGTAGAGATGACAGCTTAACTACACTACCACACTACGTTGACACATAGACCCCCCCCCTTCCTCTCCTCTCCCTCTCTCTCTTCCTCTCTATAATCAGGCTTAATGGACCACAGCTACCGGGGCAGAGCAGAACAGACCGCCCAATGCAGCAGCTCTTTAATGGATAGATATTTAATAAATGGCGATTTTGAACGTAAAAATCTACTTTAGGACAACTACTCAGAAATCCCCACCAGAAAGGCTTTAGTTGAAAGCATGCTGCTGAATGAGTACATATAAAGAGAAAGAGGACAGGAGAGGAATGGTTTTGAGGGGAAGTATTATGATAAAAAGCTATGCAGATGTTTTAAGACGATTTGGTGTTGTATTTTTTTAAAGGTAAAAAGTCAAAAATAAAAACTGTCCGATTACTGAACAGGATCAATTCAACTCTTTCAAAGCTACACAGTAAAACTGTTCCCCTGTAAATTTACAGCCTTATACATACTGGCATCAGAGTTTCCAGGTTAATACTTTATTCTTGATTTACAGCAGGGTTGCTGTATTTTTTTATATTTTTTACAGTAAGATAAAACAGTGCTGTATTATATAATTACCGTAATTTGCTGCCAACTCTGCTGCCAGTATAATGCTGGAAATTGACAGTACAGCATGTTACCGTCATTCGTTTTACAGTATCACTAGTCTTACTGTAATCTTTTTTTACAATAATTGTAAAGAATTAATGAATGAATGGATTAATGGATGTATTAAATTCACTGAGGGGAGGGGTGGTTGTATTTTACACTATTTTACTTATTACAGTTTCCTTTTTAAAAAAGTAGGGGAGTGGATCAGAAAACCAGTCAGTATCTGGTTTGACCTCCATTTGCCTCATGCAGTGTGACACATCTCCTTCACATAGAGTTGATCAGGCTGTTGATTT
>NW_024608482.1:0-30000 GCF_018296145.1 Oncorhynchus tshawytscha
ATAAGAGCGTGTCTACCCCCATCTAATGACACTCAACTCTTTAGACTAATCAAATACGCCTACCTACTTTATATTACCTACCCTACTACCAACACTGCTGTTACTGTCTATTATCTATCCTTTACCCCTACATACATTATATTACCTACCCTACTACCAACACTGCTGTTACTGTCTATTATCTATCCTTCACCCCTACCTACATTATATTACCTACCCTACTACCAACACTGCTGTTACTGTCTATTATATATCCTTTACCCCTACCTACATTATATTACCTATCCTACTACCAACACTGCTGTTACTGTCTATTATCTATCCTGATTGTCTAGTCACTTTACCTCTACCTACATTTACATATCTACGTCAATTATCTTGTACCAATGCACATCGACTCAGTACTGGTGCCCTGTGTATATATCCAAGTTATTGTTACTCATTGTGTTGATAAAACGTTCAGGCAACCATAGTAAAACGTTCAGGCAACCATAGTAAAACCTTCAGGCAACCATAGTAAAACCTTCAGGCAACCATAGTAAAACCTTCAGGCAACCATAGCAAAACGTTCAGGCAACCATAGTAAAACATTCAGGCAACCATAGTAAAACCTTCAGGCAACCATAGTAAAACCTTCAGGCAACCATAGTAAAACCTTCAGGCAACCATAGCAAAACCTTCAGGCAACCATAGTAAAACCTTCAGGCAACCATAGCAAAACGTTCTCATAACCTCCCTGCAGCCTAAAATGCTCCCAGAACAGGCAATGTTCTCAGAACGTGTAAAGCGTTTTTAACAGTCAGGAAAGCTATGGCTTCGTTCCCCACAGCCAATGTTGATGGCACCTTAATTAGGGAGGAAGGGCTCGTAGTAATGACTGGAGCAGAACAGGTGGAATGGTATCAGATACATTAAACACACGCTTTCCATTGATGCCATTCCATTCGCTCTGTTCCATTGTCATGAGCCTCCCCTCAGCAGCCTCCACTGGCATACAGTACATCACACACACACACACACACACACACACACACACACACACACACACACACACACACACACACACACACACACACACACACACACACACACACACACACACACACACACACACACACACACACACACCGTAGGCCTAATGGTAAACGTGCTCATAAGTTACTTCAGGATTCTCTGAGGTTTCTCTGCAGATGATCTAATGTCAGCCTGAAGCTGACTGGACGTGCTACTGTCTCTCATAACGCTGGTTAGCTCGTACCAAGCTGTCAAGACAGTACACACACACACACGCACGCACGCACGCACGCACACACACACACACACACACAGATAGTTTAGAATATTCTGTGGTTTCCCTGGTAATTAGCACATAGTGTAGGGGGAGAAAGAGTACTATCGGACCCCAGGAAGCACTGATAGAGGCCAGTCCCTATGGGTCCCTGGTGAGTGTGTGTGTGTGTGTGTGTCTATACATGCACTCCAGGCCGATACACCCACATAGCCTCCTGATATCCCTGGACAAACCCTCCAGACACACTGATAATCAGGGAGGTGATTGTAACTCCCCCAGAAAACTTCTTGCTGGGAGAAGACGTTAGGCATGTCCCTCAGTCTCCCTCCCTTCAGCCTCTAACCCAAAGCCCACAGGGGACCCTCGCCCCCGCTCAGCCTCGAGATGGATGCTCCTTCCAGAATATTCCACTGCTGCACTCCCCCCTCCTCAAGAGAGGAAGACTAGGAGAGGGAGACTAGTCCTGACCTCCTAAAGAGAGGAAGACTAGGAGAGGGAGACTAGTCCTGACCTCCCAAAAGAGGAAGACTAGGAGAGGAGACTAGCTCTGACCTCCCAAAGAGAGGAAGACTAGAGGAGAGGAGACTAGTCCTGACCTCCCAAAGGAAGACTAGGAGAGGAGACTAGTCCTGACCTCCTCAAGGAAGGAGGGAGACTAGTCCTGACTAGGAGACTAGGAGAGGGAGACTAGTCCTGACCTCCCAAAAGAGAGGAAGACTAGGAGAGGGAGACTAGTCCTGACCTCCCAAAGAGGAAGACTAGGAGAGGAGACTAGTCCTGACCTCCCAAAAGAGGAAGACTAGGAGAGGGAGACTAGTCCCTGACCTCCCAAAGAGAGGAAGACTAGGAGAGGGGAGACTAGTCCTGACCTCCCAAAGAGAGGAAGACTAGGAGAGGGAGACTAGTCCTGACCTCCCAAAGAGAGGAAGACTAGGAGAGGGAGACTAGTCCTGACCTCCCAAAAGAGGAAGACTAGGAGAGGAGACTAGTCCTGACCTCCCAAAGAGGAAGACTAGGAGAGGGAGACTAGTCCTGACCTCCCAAAGAGAGGAAGACTAGGAGAGGGAGACTAGTCCTGACCTCCCAAAGAGAGGAAGACTAGGAGAGGGAGACTAGTCCTGACCTCTAAGAGAGGAAGACTAGGAGAGGAGACTAGTCCTGACCTCCCAAAGAGAGGAAGACTAGGAGAGGGAGACTAGTCCTGACCTCCCAAGAAGACTAGGAGGGAGACTAGTCCTGACCTAGAAGAGAGGAGACTAGTCCTGACCTCCCCCAAAGAGAGGAAGACTAGGAGAGGAGACTAGTCCTGACCTCCCCAAAAGAGAGGAAGACTAGGAGGGGAGACTAGTCCTGACCTCCCAAAGAGAGGAAGACTAGGAGAGGAGACTAGTCCTGACCTCCCAAGAGAGGAAGACTAGGAGAGGAGACTAGTCCTGACCTCCCAAGAGAGGAAGACTAGGAGGAGACTAGTCCTGACCTCCCAAAGAGAGGAAGACTAGGAGAGGGAGACTAGTCTGACCTCCCAAAGAGGAAGACTAGGAGAGGGAGACTAGTCCTGACCTCCCAAAGAGAGGAAGACTAGGAGAGGAGACTAGTCCTGACCTGACCTCTAAAGAGAGGAAGACTAGGAGAGGAGACTAGTCTGACCTCCCAAAGAGAGGAAGACTAGAGAGGGAGACTAGTCCTGACCTCCCAAAGAGAGGAAGACTAGGAGAGGAGAGACTAGTCCTGACCTCCCTAAAGAGAGGAAGACTAGGAGAGGAGACTAGTCCCTGACCTCCCCAAAGAGGAAGACTAGGAGAGGAGACTAGTCTGACCTCCCAAAGAGAGGAAGACTAGAGAGGAGACTAGTCCTGACCTCCCAAAGAGAGGAAGACTAGGAGAGGAGACTAGTCCTGACCTCCTAAAGAGAGGAAGACTAGGGAGAGGAGACTAGTCCTGACCTCCCAAAGAGAGGAAGACTAGGAGAGGGGAGACTAGTCCTGACCTCCCAAAGAGAGGAAGACTAGAGAGGGAGACTAGTCCTGACCTCCCAAAGAGAGGAAGACTAGGGGAGGGGACTAAGACCTCCCAAAGAGACTAGGAGAGGGAGACTAGTCCTGACCTCCCAAAGAGAGGAAGACTAGGAGAGGGAGACTAGTCCTGACCTCCCAAGAGGAAGACTAGAGGACTAGTCTGACTAGGAGAGGGAGACTAGTCCTGACCTCCCAAAGAGAGGAAGACTAGGAGAGGGAGACTAGTCCTGACCTCCAAAAGAGAGGAAGACTAGGAGAGGGAGACTAGTCCTGACCTCCCAAGAGAGGAAGACTAGGAGAGGGAGACTAGTCCTGACCTCCCAAGAGAGGAAGACTAGGAGAGGGAGACTAGTCCTGACCTCCCAAAAGAGAGGAAGACTAGGAGAGGAGACTAGTCCTGACCTCCCAAAGAGAGGAAGACTAGGAGAGGAGACTAGTCCTGACCTCCCAAAGAGAGGAAGACTAGGAGAGGGAGACTAGTCCTGACCTCCCAAAGAGAGGAAGACTAGGAGAGGAGACTAGTCCTGACCTCCCAAAGAGAGGAAGACTAGGGGAGACTAGTCCTGACCTCCCAAAGAGAGGAAGACTAGGAGAGGGAGACTAGTCCTGACCTCCCAAAGAGAGGAAGACTAGGAGAGGAGACTAGTCCTGACCTCCCAAAGAGGAAGACTAGGAGAGGAGACTAGTCCTGACCTCCCAAAGAGAGGAAGACTAGGAGAGGAGACTAGTCCTGACCTCCCAAAAAAGAGAGGAAGACTAGGAGAGGGAGACTAGTCCTGACCTCCCAAAGAGAGGAAGACTAGGAGAGGGAGACTAGTCCTGACCTCCCAAAGAGAGGAAGACTAGAGAGGGAGACTAGTCCTGACCTCCCAAGAGAGGAAGACTAGGAGAGGGAGACTAGTCCTGACCTCCAAAGAGAGGAAGACTAGGAGAGGGAGACTAGTCCTGACCTCCCAAAGAGAGGAAGACTAGGAGAGGAGACTAGTCCTGACCTCCCAAAGAGAGGAAGACTAGGAGAGGGAGACTAGTCCTGACCTCCCAAAGAGAGGAAGACTAGGAGAGGGAGACTAGTCCTGACCTCCAAAGAGAGGAAGACTAGGAGAGGGAGACTAGACTAGGAAGAGGAGGGAGACTAGTCCTGACCTCCCAAAGAGAGGAAGACTAGGAGAGGGAGACTAGTCCTGACCTCCCAAAGAGAGGAAGACTAGGAGGAGAGTCCTGACCTCCCAAAGAGAGGGAAGACTAGGAGAGGGAGACTAGTCCTGACCTCCCAAAGAGGAAGACTAGGAGAGGGAGACTAGTCCTGACCTCCTAAAGAGAGGAAGACTAGAGAGGGAGACTAGTCCTGACCTCCCAAAGAGAGGAAGACTAGGAGAGGGAGACTAGTCCTGACCTCCCAAAGAGAGGAAGACTAGGAGAGGAGACTAGTCCTGACTAGAAGACTAGGAGGGAGACTAGTCCTGACCTCCCAAAGAGAGAAGACTAGGAGAGGGGAGACTAGTCCTGACCTCCCAAAGAGAGGAAGACTAGGAGAGGAGACTAGTCCTGACCTCCCAAAGAGAGGAAGACTAGGAGAGGAGACTAGTCCTGACCTCCCAAAGAGAGGAAGACTAGGAGAGGGAGACTAGTCCTGACCTCCCAAAGAGAGGAAGACTAGGAGAGGGAGACTAGTCCTGACCTCCCAAAGAGAGGAAGACTAGGAGAGGAGACTAGTCCTGACCTCCCAAAGAGAGGAAGACTAGGAGAGGGAGACTAGTCCTGACCTCCCAAAGAGAGGAAGACTAGAGAGGGAGACTAGTCCTGACCTCCCAAAGAGAGGAAGACTAGGAGAGGGAGACTAGTCCTGACCTCCCAAAGAGAGGAAGACTAGGAGAGGGAGACTAGTCCTGACCTCCCAAAGAGAGGAAGACTAGGAGAGGGAGACTAGTCCTGACCTCCCAAAGAGAGGAAGACTAGGAGAGGGAGACTAGTCCTGACCTCCCAAAGAGAGGAAGACTAGGAGAGGGAGACTAGTCCTGACCTCCCAAAGAGAGGAAGACTAGGAGAGGGAGACTAGTCCTGACCTCCCAAAGAGAGGAAGACTAGGAGAGGGAGACTAGTCCTGACCTCCCAAAAGAGAGGAAGACTAGGAGAGGGAGACTAGTCCTGACCTCCCAAAAGAGAGGAAGACTAGGAGAGGGAGACTAGTCCTGACCTCCCAAAGAGAGGAAGACTAGGAGAGGAGACTAGTCCTGACCTCCCAAAGAGAGGAAGACTAGGAGAGGGAGACTAGTCCTGACCTCCCAAAGAGAGGAAGACTAGGAGAGGGAGACTAGTCCTGACCTCCCAAAGAGAGGAAGGAGAGGAGACTAGGACCTCCCAAAGAGGAGACTAGTCCTGACCTCCCAAAGAGAGGAAGACTAGGAGAGGGAGACTAGTCCTGACCTCCCAAAGAGAGGAAGACTAGGAGAGGGAGAAGTCCTGACCTCCCAAAAGAGGAAGACTAGAGAGGGAGACTAGTCCTGACCTCCCAAAGAGAGGAAGACTAGGAGGGAGACTAGTCCTGACCTCCCAAAGAGAGGAAGACTAGGAGAGGGAGACTAGTCCTGACCTCCCAAAGAGAGGAAGACTAGGAGAGGGAGACTAGTCCTGACCTCCCAAAGAGAGGAAGACTAGGAGAGGAGACTAGTCCTGACCTCCCAAAGAGGAAGACTAGTCCTGACCTCCCAAAGAGAGGAAGACTAGGAGAGGGAGACTAGTCCTGACCTCCCAAAGAGAGGAAGACTAGGAGAGGGAGACTAGTCCTGACCTCCCAAAGAGAGGAAGACTAGGAGAGGGAGACTAGTCCTGACCTCCCAAAGAGAGGAAGACTAGGAGAGGGAGACTAGTCCTGACCTCCCTAAAGAGAGGAAGACTAGGAGAGGAGACTAGTCCTGACCTCCCAAAGAGAGGAAGACTAGGAGAGGGAGACTAGTCCTGACCTCCCAAAGAGAGGAAGACTAGGAGAGGGAGACTAGTCCTGACCTCCTAAAAAGAGAGGGAAGACTTGGAGAGGGAGACTAGTCCTGACCTCCCAAAGAGAGGAAGACTAGGAGAGGGAGACTAGTCCTGACCTCCCAAAGAGAGGAAGACTAGGAGAGGAGACTAGTCCTGACCTCCAAAGAGAGGAAGACTAGAGAGGGAGACTAGACCCTAAAGAGAGGAAGACTAGGAGAGGGAGGAAGACTAGGAGAGGAGACTAGTCCTGACCTCCCAAAGAGAGGAAGACTAGGGAGAGGGAGACTAGTCCTGACCTCCCAAAGAGAGGAAGACTAGAGAGGAGACTAGTCCTGACCTCCCAAAGAGAGGAAGACTAGGAGAGGGAGACTAGTCCTGACCTCCCAAAGAGAGGAAGACTAGGAGAGGGAGACTAGTCCTGACCTCCCAAAGAGAGGAAGACTAGGAGAGGAGACTAGTCCTGACCTCCCAAAGAGAGGAAGACTAGGAGAGGAGACTAGTCCTGACCTCCCAAAGAGAGGAAGACTAGGAAGAGAGGGAGACTAGTCCTGACCTCCCAAAGAGAGGAAGACTAGGAGAGAGACTAGTCCTGGAGAGACTAGGAGAGGGGAGACTAGTCCTGACCTCCCAAAGAGAGGAAGACTAGAGAGGGAGACTAGTCCTGACCTCCCAAAGAGAGGAAGACTAGGAGAGGAGACTAGTCCTGACCTCCCAAAGAGAGGAAGACTAGGAGAGGGAGACTAGTCCTGACCTCCCAAAGAAAGAGAGGAAGACTAGGAGAGGGAGACTAGTCCTGACCTCCCAAAGAGAGGAAGACTAGGAGAGGGAGACTAGTCCTGACCTCCCAAAGAGAGAAGACTAGGAGAGGGAGACTAGTCCTGACCTCCCAAAGAGAGGAAGACTAGGAGAGGGAGACTAGTCCTGACCTCCCAAAGAGAGGAAGACTAGGAGAGGGAGACTAGTCCTGACCTCCCAAAGAGAGGAAGACTAGGAGAGGAGACTAGTCCTGACCTCCCAAAGAGAGGAAGACTAGGAGAGGGAGACTAGTCCTGACCTCCCAAAAGAGGAAGACTAGGAGAGGGAGACTAGTCCTGACCTCCCAAAGAGGAAGACTAGGAGAGGGAGACTAGTCCTGACCTCCCAAAGAGAGGAAGACTAGGAGAGGGAGACTAGTCCTGACCTCCCAAAGAGAGGAAGACTAGGAGAGGGAGACTAGTCCTGACCTCCCAAAGAGAGGAAGACTAGGAGAGGGAGACTAGTCCTGACCTCCCAAAGAGAGGAAGACTAGGAGAGGAGACTAGTCCTGACCTCCCAAAGAGAGGAAGAAGAGAGGGAGAAGACAAAGAGAGGAAGAGGAGAGGGAGACTAGTCCTGACCTCCCAAAGAGAGGAAGACTAGGAGAGGGAGACTAGTCCTGACCTCCCAAAGAGAGGAAGACTAGGAGAGGGAGACTAGTCCTGACCTCCCAAAGAGAGGAAGACTAGGAGAGGGAGACTAGTCCTGACCTCCCTAAAGAGAGGAAGACTAGGAGAGGAGACTAGTCCTGACCTCCCAAAGAGAGGAAGACTAGGAGAGGGAGACTAGTCCTGACCTCCTAAAGAGAGGAAGACTAGGAGAGGGAGACTAGTCCTGACCTCCCAAAGAGAGGAAGACTAGGAGAGGGAGACTAGTCCTGACCTCCCAAAGAGAGGAAGACTAGGAGAGGGAGACTAGTCCTGACCTCCCAAAGAGAGGAAGACTAGGAGAGGGAGACTAGTCCTGACCTCCCAAAGAGAGAAGACTAGGAGAGGGAGACTAGTCCTGACCTCCCAAAGAGAGGAAGACTAGGAGAGGGAGACTAGTCCTGACCTCCCAAAGAGAGGAAGACTAGGAGAGGGAGACTAGTCCTGACCTCCCAAAGAGAGGAAGACTAGGAGAGGAGACTAGTCCTGACCTCCCAAAGAGAGGAAGACTAGGAGAGGGAGACTAGTCCTGACCTCCCAAAGAGAGGAAGACTAGGAGAGGGAGACTAGTCCTGACCTCCCAAAGAGAGGAAGACTAGGAGAGGGAGACTAGTCCTGACCTCCCAAAGAGAGGAAGACTAGGAGAGGGAGTCCTGACCTCCCAAAGAGAGGAGACTAGGAGAGGGAGACTAGTCCTGACCTCCCAAAGAGAGGAAGACTAGGAGAGGGAGACTAGTCCTGACCTCCCAAAGAGAGGAAGACTAGGAGAGGGAGACTAGTCCTGACCTCCCAAAGAGAGGAAGACTAGGAGAGGGAGACTAGTCCTGACCTCCCAAAGAGAGGAAGACTAGGAGAGGGAGACTAGTCCTGACCTGACCTCCCAAAGAGAGGAAGACTAGGAGAGGGAGACTAGTCCCCTGACCTCCCAAAGAGAGGAAGACTAGGAGAGGGAGACTAGTCCTGACCTCCCAAAGAGAGGAAGACCAAAGAGAGGAGAGGGAGACTAGTCCTGACCTCCCAAAGAGAGGAAGACTAGGAGAGGGAGACTAGTCCTGACCTCCCAAAGAGAGGAAGACTAGGAGAGGGAGACTAGTCCTGACCTCCCAAAGAGAGGAAGACTAGGAGAGGGAGACTAGTCCTGACCTCCTAAAGAGAGGAAGACTAGGAGAGGGAGAAAAAGATAAGAAAGTAGAAAGGAAGCGAAGAGAACGTGGAGGGACCTGCTTTGTTATGTAATGATGTAATGGGGTTAATGAGGGAGGTGTGTGGGTGTGTGTCTGTGTGTGTGTGTGTGTGTGTTGGTGTGAGGGTGTGTGTGAGGTGTGTGTGTGTGTGTGTGTGTGTGTGTGTGTGTGTGTGTGTGTGTGAAGGGTGTGTGTGTGTGTGTGTCGGTGTGAGGGTGTGTCTGTGTGTGTGAGGGTGTGTGCGAGGATGTGTGTGTGTGAGGGGTGTGTGTGTTTGTGAGGGTGCGTCTGTGTGTGTCTGTGTGTGTGTCTGTGTGTGTGTGTGTGTAATATGTGTGTGTGTATGTAATGTGTGTGTGTGTGTGTGTTATGTGTGTGTGTGTGTGTGTGTGTGTGTGTGTGTGTGTGTGTGTGTGTGTGTGTGTGTGTGTGTGTGTGTGTGTGTGTGTGTGTGTGTGTGTGTGTGTGTGTGTGTGTGTGTGTGTGTGTGTGTGTGTGTGTGTGTGTGTGTGTGTGAGGGTGAAAGTGTTACCCTTTCTCTGGAAGTGTGGTAACACTTCCTTACTTCCTCTGTACCTGCCTGACCATTCTGCCTGCCTGACCACCAGCCTGTCTGCCACTCTGTACCTCCTGAACTCTGTACCTGCCTGACCATTCTGCCTGCCTGACCACCAGCCTGTCTGCCACTCTGTACCTCCTGAACTCTGTACCTGCCTGACCACCAGCCTGTCTGCCACTCTGCACCTCCTGGACTCTGTACCTGCCTGACCACCAGCCTGTCTGCCACTCTGCACCTCCTGGACTCTGTACCTGTCTGCCACTCTGCACCTCCTGGACTCTGTACCTGTCTGCCACTCTGCACCTCCTGGACTCTGTACCTGTCTGCCACTCTGCACCTCCTGGACTCTGTACCTGTCTGCCACTCTGCACCTCCTGGGCTCTGTACCTGTCTGCCACTCTGCACCTCCTGGACTCTGCACCTCCTGGACTCAGATCTGGTTTTGACCTTTTTACCACGACCGTTCTCTTTCCTCCTCCTTTTGGTTTATTAAACATTGTAAGACTCCAACCACATGTAACCATGTGTATATGTGACCAATAACATCTGCTAACCATGTGTATATGTGACCAATAACATCTGCTAACCATGTGACCAATAACATCTGCTAACCATGTGACCAATAACATCTGCTAACCATGTGACCAATAACATCTGCTAACCATGTGTATGTGACCAATAACATCTACTAACCATGTGTATATGACCAATAACATCTGCTAACCATGTATATGTGACCAATAACATTTGATTTGATTTGAAAGTACATCCTGAGTAAAAGTCAGAGTATTTGGTTTGAAATATACTTAAGTATCAAAAGTAAATATATTTGATGAAATATACTTAAAACACTAGAAATATTTTCAGAGATGTGGGATAATTACCTTTCAATCTGTACAGTTGTGGCCAAAAGTTTTGAGAATGACACAAATATTAATTTTCACAAAGTCTGCTGCCTCAGTTTGTATGATGGCAATTTTCATATACTCCAGAATGTTATGAAGAGTGATCAGATGAATTGCAATTAATTGCAAAGTCCCTCTTTGCCATGCAAATGAACTGAATCCTCCAAAAACATTTCCACTGCATTTCAGCCCTGCCACAAAAAGACCAGCTGACATCATGTCAGTGATTCTCTCGTTAACACAGGTGTGAGTGTTGACGAGGACAAGGATGGAGATCACTCTGTCATGCTGATTTAGTTCGAATAACAGACTGGAAGCTTCAAAAGGAGGGTGGTGCTTGGAATCATTGTTCTTCCCCTGTCAACCATGGTTACCTGCAAGGAAACACGTGCGGTCATCATTGCTTTGCACAAAAAGGGCTTCACAGGCAAGGATATTGATGCCAGTAAGATTGCACCTAAATCAACCATTTATCGGATCATCAAGAACTTCAAGGAGAGCGGTTCAATTGTTGTGAAGAAGGCTTCAGGGCGCCCAAGAAAGTCCAACAAGCGCCAGGACCATCTCCTAAGGTTGATTCAGCTGCAGAATCGGGGCACCACCAGTACAGAGTTTGCTCAGGAATGGCAGCAGGCAGGTGTGAGGGCATCTGCACACACAGTGAGGCAAAGACTTTTGGAGGATGGCCTGGTGTCAAGAAGGGCAGCAAAGAAGTCACTTCTCTCCAGGAAAAACATCAGGGACAGACTGATACTCTGCAAAAGGTACAGGGATTGGACTACTGAGGACTGGGGTAAAGTCATTTTCTCTGATGAATCCCCTTTCCGATTGTTTGGGTCATCTGGAAAAAAACTTGTCCGGAGAAGACAAGGTGAGCACTACTGTCAGTCCTGTGTCATGCCAACAGTAAATCATCCTGAGACCATTCACGTGTGGGGTTGCTTCTCAGGCAAGGGAGTGGGCTCACTCACAATTTTGCCTAAGAACACAGCCATGAATAAAGAATGGTACCAACACATCCTCCGAGAGCAACTTCTCCCGACCATCCAGGAACAGTTTGGTGACGAACAATGCCTTTTCCAGCATGATGGAGCACCTTGCCATAAGGCAAAGTGATAACTAAGTGGCTCGGGAACAAAACATCGATATTTTGGGTCCATGGCCAGGAAACTCCCAGACCTTAATCCCATTGAGAACTTGTGGTCAATCCTCAAGAGGCGGGTGGACAAACAAAACCCCACACATTCTGACAAACTCCAAGCATTGATTATGCAAGAATGGGCTGCCATCAGTCAGGATGTGGCCCAGATGTTCATTGACAGCATGCCAGGTCGGATTGCAGAGGTCTTGAAAAAGAAGGGTCAATACTGCAAATATTGACTCTTTGCATCAACTTCATGTAATTGTCAATAAAAGCCTTTGACACTTATGTAATGCTTGTAATTATACTTCAGTATTCCATAGTAACATCTGACAAAAATATCTAAAGACACTGAAGGAGCAGACTTTGTGGAAATTAATATGTGTGTCTTTCTCAAAACTTTTGGGCATGACTAGTATCGTATAGCTTTGGAATCCTGATGTTACGTACTTTTGAGGAAAATAGGCCACATTTCTTGACATATGCACCGACTTTGAGAAGGGATTGCGTGATGATTAGCTTAGCAAGCGCGTGACGCAGCATGACAACGTGAACAGGATTGATTGACAGTCTGCTCGGTGGGGCAGTTATACATTCCTTTCATCCATTAGATTTCTATCTCCTTCCTATAATATCTCTGGCAACGGCACCATGCAATGCATCCTGGACTAAAGAGGTAGACCAATAGGAACAATGTGCTAGACCCTCCATTAAATTACACATTTCTCAAGGTGGCTCATCCGAGAGAAGTCACCCTCCTGAGTTATGACATCGGCCAGTATTGAAATCTGATATGTATCATAGACGGTTTTCGTGATTTAAAACTGCATATTCCTGTTAACTTCCAGTGTACTGAGAGAGACTTTACCACAGTACTACTGAGAGAGACTTTACCACAGTACTACGTCATACTGAGAGAGACTTTACCACAGTACTACGTCATACTGAGAGAGATTTTACCACAGTACTACTGAGAGAGACTTTACCACAGTACTACGTCATACTGAGAGAGACTTTACCACAGTACTACGTCATACTGAGAGAGACTTTACCACAGTACTACGTCCTACTGAGAGAGACTTTACCACAGTACTACTGAGAGAGACTTTACCACAGTACTACTGTCATACTGGAGAGACTTTACCACAGTACATACTGAGAGAGACTTTACCACAGTACTATGTCATGCTGAGAGAGACTTTACCACAGTACTACGTCATACTGAGAGAGACTTTACCACAGTACTACGTCATACTGAGATAGACTTTACTACAGTACTACGTCCTACTGAGAGAGACTTTACCACAATACTACTGAGAGAGACTTTACCACAGTACTACATCCTACTGAGAGAGACTTTACCACAGTACTACGTCATACTGAGAGACTTTACCACAGTACTACGACTTTCAGTACTGTCATAGAGAGACTTTACCACAGACTTTACCACAGTACTGAGAGAGACGTCAGTACTACTGAGGAGAGACTACTACATGAGAGAGAGACTTTTACCGTACTGAGAGAGAGTACTACGTCATACTGAGAGAGACTTTACCACAGTACTACTGAGAGAGACTTTCATACTGAGAGAGACTTTACCACAGTACTACGTCCTACTGAGATACTACTTTACCACAGTACTACTGAGAGAGACTTTAGCACAGTACTACGTCATACTGAGGGAGACTTTACCACAGTACTACGTCATACTGAGAGAGACTTTACCACAGTACTACTGAGAGAGACTTTACCACAGTACTACTGGGAGAGACTTTACCACAGTACTACATCATACTGAGACTTTACCACAGTACTACATCATACTGAGAGAGAGACTTTTCCACAGTACTACGTCGTACTGAGAGAGACTTTACCACAGTACTACGTCCTACTGAGAGAGACTTTACCACAGTACTACATCATACTGAGGGAGACTTTACCACAGTACTACTGAGAGAGACTTTACCACAGTACTACTGGGAGAGAGACTTTACCACAGTACTACGTCATACTGAGAGACTTTACCACAGTACTAGAGACTTTACCACATTACTAGGTCATACTGAGAGAGACTTTACCACAGTACTACATCATACTGAGAGAGACTTTACCACAGTACTACTGAGAGAGACTTTACCACAGTACTACGTCATATTGAGAGAGACTTTACCACAGTACTACATCATACTGAGAGAGACTTTACCACAGTACTACATCATACTGAGAGACTTTACCACAGTACTACGTCATACTGAGAGAGACTTTACCACAGTACTACGTCATACTGAGAGAGATTTTACCACAGTACTACTGAGAGAGACTTTACCACAGTACTACGTCATACTGAGAGAGACTTTACCACAGTACTACATCATACTGAGAGACTTTACCACAGTACTACATCATCACACTGAGAGAGACTTTACCACAGTACTACGTCATACTGAGAGAGACTTTACCACAGTACTACTGAGAGAGACTTTACCACAGTACTACATCATACTGACTACATCATACTGAGAGACTTTACCACAGTACTACTGAGAGAGACTTTACCACAGTACTACTGGGAGATACTTTACCACAGTACTACTGAGAGAGACTTTACCACAGTACTATGTCATGCTGAGAGAGACTTTACCACAGTACTACGTCATACTGAGAGAGACTTTACCACAGTACTACTGATAGAGACTTTACCACAGTACTACGTCATACTGAGAGAGACTTTACCACAGTACTACGTCGTACTGAGAGAGACTTTACCACAGTACTACGTCATACTGAGAGAGACTTTACCACAGTACTACGTCATACTGAGAGAGACTTTACCACAGTACTACGTCATACTGAGGGAGACTTTACCACAGTACTACTGAGAGAGACTTTACCACAGTACTACGTCATACTGAGAGAGACTTTACCACAGTACTACTGGGAGAGACTTTACCACAGTACTACTGAGAGAGACTTTACCACAGTACTACTGGGAGAGACTTTACCACAGTACTACTGAGAGAGACTTTACCACAGTACTACGTCATACTGAGAGAGACTACCACAGTACTACATCATACTGAGACTTTACCACAGTACTACGTCATACTGAGAGAGACTTTACCACAGTACTACGTCATACTGAGAGAGACTTTACCACAGTACTACATCATACTGAGACTTTACCACAGTACTACGTCATACTGAGAGAGACTTTACCACAGTACTACGTCATACTGAGAGAGACTTTACCACAGTACTACATCATACTGAGAGACTTTACCACAGTACTACGTCATACTGAGAGACTTTACCACAGTACTACTGAGAGAGACTACGTCATACTGAGAGAGACTACGTCATACTGAGAGAGACTTTATCATGGTACTACGTCATACCGGGCGGATTTCTGCCTGCTTGAACTTCAATAACTCAGACACACAATGAAAACAGGACATGACCCCGGGGGATTGATAGAACCTCACTCAGAGAAGCATAAAAAACTAAATGGGTGAACCGTTAACTATCAAAAAGGAAAAGTATAAAATCATTTCAAATTCCTTACTTAAAAATTTAAAAAAAGCTACGTTAAAGTAACTTTTTTGGGTGACCCAACCAAATTCACATAGAAATACGAGTTATAGATCTGTCAATCTCATTTAAAGCAAATCTACTGTTTTATATATGTGCTATTTCTATGCTTCCCGTTCTTCCGTTTCGTCTTTTTTGTGTTTATGATGGTACAGCGGTTTAGATGGTACAATCATTCTCTACACTACTGATTTTGCAACCAGGAAATGGCGGTGCGATTTCTGCACAGTGCATCTGTAAGCAAACCAGACAGCATAATGTTTTGAATTTACAAATAGCCAGGGGCACTCAAACACTCAGACATCATTTACAAACAAAACATTTGTGTTTTGTGAGTCCTCAGATCAGAGGCAGTAGGGATGACCAGGGATGTTCTCTGTTTTGTGAGTCCTCCAGATCAGAGGCAGTAGGGATGACCAGGGATGTTCTCTGTTTAGTGAGTCCTCCAGATCAGAGGCAATAGAGATGACCAGGGATGTTCTCTGTTTAGTGAGTCCTCCAGATCAGAGGCAGTAGGGATGACCAGGGATGTTCTCTGTTTAGTGAGTCCTCCAGATCAGAGGCAGTAGGGAGGACCAGGGATGTTCTCTGTTTAGTGAGTCCACCAGATCAGAGGCAGTAGTGATGACCAGGGATGTTCTCTGTTTAGTGAGTCCTCCAGATCAGAGGCAGTAGGGATGACCAGGGATGTTCTCTGTTTAGTGAGTCCTCCAGATCAGAGGCAGTAGGGATGACCAGGGATGTTCTCTGTTTAGTGAGTCCTCCAGATCAGAGGCAGTAGGGATGACCAGGGATGTTCTCTGTTTAGTGAGTCCTCCAGATCAGAGGCAGTAGGGATGACCAGGGATGTTCTCTGTTTAGTGAGTCCTCCAGATCAGAGGCAGTAGGGGTGA
Source organism: Oncorhynchus tshawytscha (assembly GCF_018296145.1). NCBI lineage: Eukaryota > Metazoa > Chordata > Actinopteri > Salmoniformes > Salmonidae > Oncorhynchus > Oncorhynchus tshawytscha. The sequence continues at coordinate 15,995 of NW_024608482.1, forward strand.
CCAGGGATGTTCTCTGTTTAGTGAGTCCTCCAGATCAGAGGCAGTAGGGGGATGACCAGGGATGTTCTCTGTTTAGTGTTTCCTCCAGATCAGAGGCAGTAGGGGTGACCAGGGATGTTCTCTGTTTAGTGAGTCCTCCAGATCAGAGGCAGTAGGGATGACCAGGGATGTTCTCTGTTTAGTGAGTCCTCCAGATCAGAGGCAGTAGGGATGACCAGGGATGTTCTCTGTTTAGTGAGTCCTCCAGATCAGAGGCAGTAGGGATGACCAGGGATGTTCTCTGTTTAGTGAGTCCTCCAGATCAGAGGCAGTAGGGGTGACCAGGGATGTTCTCTGTTTAGTGAGTCCTCCAGATCAGAGGCAGTAGGGATGACCAGGGATGTTCTCTGTTTAGTGAGTCCTCCAGATCAGAGGCAGTAGGGATGACCAGGGATGTTCTCTGTTTAGTGTTTCCTCCAGATCAGAGGCAGTAGAGATGACCAGGGATGTTCTCTGTTTAGTGAGTCCACCAGATCAGAGGCAGTAGGGATGACCAGGGATGTTCTCTGTTTAGTGAGTCCACCAGATCAGAGGCAGTAGTGATGACCAGGGATGTTCTCTGTTCAGTGTGTAAATTGGACCAATTTCCTGTCCTGCTAAAGATTCAAAATGTAAGGGAATACTTTTGGTTGTCAGGGAAAATGAATGTAGTAAAGTAAAAATTTAAATATCCCCCAAAACGTATCTCAGAGACAGGCCTAGTTAACAGGCCTAGGGTCCAGAAGGTGGAAGAGAAGATACTAACTTACTAACTGAATCCTCTTCATTACTCAGAGGCTGTGTGACCAGGGATGACGCTGTAAACTGCCCTGTCCTCCTTTTGGTTGTCTGTGTGGGTTCTGTACTGCCCTGTGGGTTCTTTACTGCCCTGTCCTCCTCTGTGTGGGCGCTGTACTGCCCTGTCCTCCCTGTGGGTTCTTTACTGCCCTGTCCTCCTCTGTGTGGGTTCTGTACTGCCCTGTCCTCCTCTGTGTGGGCGCTGTACTGCCCTGTCCTCCTCTGTGTGGGTTCTGTACTGCCCTGTCCTCCTCTGTGTGGGTTGCTGTACTGCCCTGTCCTCCTCTGTGTTGATGCTGTACTGCCCTGTCCTCCTCTGTGTTGGTTCTGTACTGCCCTGTCCTCCTCTGTGTGGGTTCTGTACTGCCCTGTCCTCCTCTGTGTGGGTTCTGTACTGCCCTGTCCTCCTCTGTGTGGGTTCTGTACTGCCCTGTCCTCCTCTCTGTGGGCGCTGTACTGCCCTGTCCTCCTCTGTGTGGGTTCTGTACTGCCCTGTCCTCCTCTGTGTGGGTTCTGTACTGCCCTGTCCTCCTCTGTGTGGGTTCTGTACTGCCCTGTCCTCCTCTGTGTGGGTTCTGTACTGCCCTGTCCTCCTCTGTGTGGGTTCTGTACTGTCCTCCTCTGTGTGGGTTCTGTACTGCCCTGTCCTCCTCTGTGTGGGTTCTGTACTGCCCTGTCATCCTCTGTGTGGGTTCTGTACTGCCCTGTTCTCCTCTGTGTGGGCACTGTACTGCCCTGTCCTCTTCTGTGTGGGTTCTGTACTGCCCTGTCCTCCTCTGTGTGGGTTCTGTACTGCCCTGTCCTCCTCTGTGTGGACGCTGTACTGCCCTGTCCTCCTCTGTGTGGGTTCTGTACTGTCCTGTCCTCCTCTGTGGGTTCTGTACTGCCCTGTCCTCCTCTGTGTGGGTTCTGTACTGCCCTGTCCTCCTCTGTGTGGGTTCTGTACTGCCCTGTCCTCCTCTGTGTGGGTTCTGTACTGCCCTGTCCTCCTCTGTGTGGGTTCTGTACTGCCCTGTGCTTCAGAGGAAGATAAACAGTAAGTAACAGCATAATTTAAGTGACCAAAAATCAAGCAAACATTTTAAGATCAACTCTCTCTCAATTCAATTCAATTCAATTCAAGGGCTTTATTGGCATGGGAAACATGTGTTAACATTGCCAAAGCAAGTGAGGTAGACAACATACAAAGTGAATATATAAAGTGAAAAACAACTAAAATTAACAGTAAACATTACACATACAGAAGTTTCAAAACAGTAAAGACATTACAAATGTCATATTATATATATATACAGTGTTTTAGCAATGTACAAATGGTTAAAGGACACAAGATAAAATAAATAAGCATAAATATGGGTTGTATTTACAATGGTGTTTGTTCTTCACTGGTTGCCCTTTTCTCGTGGCAACAGGTCACAAATCTTGCTGCTGTGATGTCACACTGTGGAATTTCACCCAGTAGATATGGGAGTTTATCAAAATTGCATTTGTTTTCGAATTCTTTGTGGATCTGTGTAATCTGAGGGAATTATGTCTCTCTAATATGGTCATACATTGGGCAGGAGGTTAGGAAGTGCATCTCAGTTTCCACCTCATTTTGTGGGCAGTGAGCACATAGCCTGTCTTCTCTTGAGAGCCATGTCTGCCTACGGCGGCCTTTCTCAATAGCAAGGCTATGCTCACTGAGTCTGTACATAGTCAAAGCTTTCCATAATTTTGGGTCAGTCACAGTGGTCAGGTATTCTGCCGCTGTGTACTCTCTGTGTAGGGCCAAATAGCATTCTAGTTTGCTCTGTTTTTTTGTTCATTCTTTCCAATGTGTTAAGTAATTATCTTTTTGTTTTCTCATGATTTGGTTGGGTCTAATTGTGCTGTTGTCCTGGGGCTCTGTAGGGTGTGTTTGTGTTTGTGAACAGAGCCCCAGGACCAGCTTGCTTAGGGACTCTTCTCCAGGTTCATCTCTCTGTAGGTGATGGCTTTGTTATGGAAGGTTTGTGAATCGCTTCTTTTTAGGTGGTTGTAGAATTTAACGGCTCTTTTCTGGATTATGATAATTAGTGGGTATCGGCCTAATTCTGCTCTGCATGCATTATTTGGTGTTCTACGTTGTACACGGAGGATATTTTGCAGAATTCTGTGTGCAGAGTCTCAATTTGGTGTTTGTCCCATTTTGTGAAGTCTTGGTTGGTGAGCGGACCCCAGACCTCACAACCATAAAGGGCAATGGGCTCTATGACTGATTCAAGTATTTTTAGCCAAATCCTAATTGGTATGTTGAAATGTATGTTTCTTTTGATGGCATAGAATGCCCTTCTTGCCTTGTCTCTCAGATCGTTCACAGCTTTGTGGAAGTTACCTGTGGTGCTGATGTTTAGGTCAAGGTATGTATAGTTTTTGTGTGCTCTAGGGCAACAGTGTCTAGATGGAATTTGTATTTGTGGTCCTGGTGACTGGACCTTTTTGGAACACCATTATTTTGGTCTTACTGAGGTTTACTGTCAGGGCCCAGGTCTGACAGAATCTGTGCATAAGATCTAGGTGCTGCTGTAGGCCCTCCTTGGTTGGTGACAGAAGCACCAGATCATCAGCAAACAGCAGACATTTGACTTCGGATTCTAGTAGGGTGAGGCCGGGTGCTGCAGACTTTTCTAGTGCCCGCGCCAATTCGTTGATATACATGTTGAAGAGGGTGGGGCTTAAGCTGCATCCCTGTCTAACCCCACGACCCTGTGTGAAGAAATGTGTGTTTTTTGCCAATTTTAACCGCACACTTGTTGTTTGTGTACATGGATTTTATGATGTCGTATGTTTTACCCCCAACACCACTTTCCATCAGTTTGTATAGCAGACCCTCATGCCAGATTGAGTCGAAGGCTTTTTGAAATCAACAAAGCATGAGAAGACTTTGCCTTTGTTTTGGTTTGTTTGGTTGTCAATTAGGGTGTGCAGGGTGAATACATGGTCTGTTGTACGGTAATTTGGTAAAAAGCCAATTTGACATTTGCTCAGTACATTGTTTTCATTGAGGAAATGTACGAGTCTGCTGTTAATAATAATGCAGAGGATTTTCCCAAGGTTACTGTCTCTCTCTCTCTCTCTCTCTCTGTCTCTCTCTCTCACTTCCTCTTTTCCTTCTTTGTATGTCACATAGACACACACTCAGACACACACTCAGACACACACTAAGACACACACTCAGACACACACTCAGACACACACTAAGACACACACTAAGACACACACTAAGACACACACTCAGACACACACTCAGACACACACTCTCACGATTGGCCTCCTCCCAATCAAAACAGTCAAATAACTTGTTAATGATTCAGTGCTGTTGTTTTGCTCTTCCTTGGTTACCAGATTGTCTCTTCCTTGGTTACCAGATTGTCTCAGCACCAGGCTGAAATATCAACCTGCTCACTAGAAATAGACTTTGATTTCAGACGTTTGAAAAAGTCCCAAGAAAGTTGATCTATGCCTTCCTCTGGGAGAAATAAAATTAGCTAGCACTGGACATGACCTCATGATCAGAGCAGAAGACCGCTGTTCAGACCGCTGTTCAGACCGCTGTTCAGACCGCTGTTCAGACCTCTGTTCAGACTGCTGTTCAGACCTCTGTTCAGACCGCTGCTCAGACCGCTGTTCAGACCGCTGTTCAGACTGCTGTTCAGACTGCTGCTCAGACCGCTGTTCAGACCGCTGTCCAGACTGCTGCTCAGACTGCTGCTCAGACCGCTGTCCAGACTGCTGCTCAGACACCTGTTCAGACTGCTGCACATCCGCAGGTCACAATGCTCTAGCACGCCATGAGAATACTTGATGATAGTAGATGGTATTAGGTTGGTTGGTTTGCAGAACCTTCCGCAAACCATAGTCCTAAACTTAAACACTCAGAATGAATGACCAAACTGTTAACCTTAGAGAATGAATTACCAAACTGTTAACCTTAGAGAATGAATGCATCAAACTAGACGTTTATCCACTACATGTCAAATTTTGAAGGGGAACTATGAGATCTTGTTGAGGCTGAAATACATTATGTTATAAATACAGCCCTGTAAATCACATCCACTCTGCACTAAAAGCCCTTTTCAGATGTTCAGAGATGTTTACTATAAAGACAGAGATTTAGAGCAGGTTATAGCCATGTCAAAACACTAGTGACCATGACTGTTACTAGTGTGTGAGTGTGTGTGTGTGGGGGGGGGCAGAAGTACCCACAAGAATAGTAACCCCAAAACATTTGACCAACTGGGGACATTTTATTGGTCCCCCCATGAAACTGTCTCTCATGAGGACCGCCACAGGAAAGGAAGAACCAGAGTTACCTCTGCTGCAGAGGATACGTTCATTAGAGTTACCAGCCTCAGAAATTACAGCCCAAATAAATGCTTTTGAGTTCAAGTAACAGACACTATCTCAATATTATTTGATCAGAGGAGACTGTGTGAATCAAGCCGTCATGGTCGAATTGCTGCAAAGAAACCACTACTAAAGGACACCAATAAGAAGAAGAGACTTGCTTGGGCCATTAGAACAGAGGAAATTTGTCCTTTGATCTGATGAGTCCAAATGTGATTTTTTTGGTTCCAACCACCCTGTCTTTGTGAGACGTGATGTGGGTGAACGGATGATCTCTGTGTGTCTTTTTCCCACCATAAAGCATGGAGGAGGAGGAGGAGGATGTGTTATTGTGTGGGGTGCTTTACTGGTTGCACTGTCAGTGATTTATTTAGAATTCAAGGCACACTTAACCAGCATGGCTACCACAGCATTCTGCAGCGATACGACATCCCATCTGGTTTGGGCTTAGTGGGACTATCAACTGTTTTTCTACAGGACGGCTACCCAACACACCTCCAGGCTGTGTAAGGGCTATTTGACCAAGAAGGAGAGATGAGTTCTGCATCAGATGACCTGGCCTCCACAATACCTCGACCTCAACCCAATTGAGACGGTTTGGGAGGAGTTGGGGACTGCAGAGTGAAGGAAAAGCAGCCAACATGTGCTCAGCATATGTGGGAAGTCCTTCAAGACGGTTGGAAAAGCATTCCAGGTGAAGCTGGTTGAGAGAATGCCAAGAGTGTGCAAAACTGTCATCAGGGGGCGTGGCTACATTTGAAGAATCTCAAATATAAAACGTATTTGGATTTGTTGAGACTTTTTTTGGTTACTACATGGTTCCATGTGTTATTTCATAGGTTCTGATGTCCACAATGTAGAAAATAGAGAAGAGAGGAGAGGACAGTATCCAGAGGAGAGGACAGTATGTTTGAGCAGTTGTTGACTGGTACTGTGTGTGTATGTGTGAAGCCAGCCAGAGGAGAGGACAGTATGTTTGAGCAGTTGTTGACTGGTACTGTGTGTGTATGTGTGAAGCCAGCCAGAGGAGAGGACAGTATGTTTGAGCAGTTGTTGACTGGTACTGTGTGTGTATGTGTGAAGCCAGCCAGAGGAGAGGACAGTATGTTTGAGCAGTTGTTGACTGGTACTGTGTGTGTATGTGTGAAGCCAGCCAGAGGAGAGGACAGTATGTTTGAGCAGTTGTTGACTGGTACTGTGTGTGTATGTGTGAAGCCAGCCAGAGGAGAGGACAGTATGTTTGAGCAGTTGTTGACTGGTACACCCTATTCCCTATGTAGTGCACTACTTTAGACCAGGGCCCTATGGGGAATGGCACCCTATTCCCTATGTAGTGCACTACTTTAGATCAGAGCCCTATGGGGAATGGCACCCTATTCCCTATGTAGTGCACTACTTTAGATCAGAGCCCTATGGGGAATGGCACCCTATTCCCTATGTAGTGCACTACTTTAGATCAGAGCCCTATGGGGAATGGCACCCTATTCCCTATGTAGTGCACTACTTTAGACCAGGGCCCTATGGGGAATGGCACCCTATTCCCTATGTAGTGCACTACTTTAGATCAGAGCCCTATGGGGAATGGCACCCTATTCCTATGTAGTGCACTACTTTAGATCAGAGCCCTATGGGGAATGGCACCCTATTCCCTATGTAGTGCACTACTTTAGACCAGGGCCCTATGGGGAATGGCACCCTATTCCCTATGTAGTGCACTACTTTAGACCAGGGCCCTATGGGGAATGGCACCCTATTCCCTATGTAGTGCACTACTTTAGACCAGGGCCCTATGGGGAATGGCACCCTATTCCCTATGTAGTGCACTACTTTAGACCAGGGCCCTATGGGGAATGGCACCCTATTCCCTATGTAGTGCACTACTTTAGATCAGAGCCCTATGGGGAATGGCACCCTATTCCCTATGTAGTGCACTACTTTAGATCAGGGCCCTATGGGGAATGGCACCCTATTCCCTATGTAGTGCACTACTTTAGATCAGAGCCCTATGGGGAATGGCACCCTATTCCCTATGTAGTGCACTACTTTTGATCAGGGCCCATAGCACTCTTGTCCAAAAAAAATCTAGGGTCTAGGGTGCAATTTGGGACACAGTACACCGCTTCATATTGCCTTGCTGAAGCGGTAGGAGAGAGGTCCTGTGTCCGTGGAAATCCAGGGCTTGAGAGGTTCGTTGTTTTCCCAGAAATGTTTGGGTTTATATTGGGCGTTCCCTTCCGTTTTGAAGCATCTGCTTGGCATTCTTATGACAGACAGAGAAAACGCCCAGGACAGGTTCTCTAAGCTCTTAGAACTCTTTAGAGATGCTTTCACCCAATCGTGTTGTTGATCTACTACAACACAATGACCAAATGACATGTTATATTAGGGGATTGTATGTTTTATTACACAATGACGAAATTACATGTTATATCAGGGTTATGTCTTGTTATAACACAATGAAGAGATGCCATGTCTATAATTTAGCCCAAACAACTACCTCTTTCCCTACTGTATTTAATTTATTTATTTATTTTGCTCCTTTGCACTCCATTATTTATATCTCTACTTTGCACATTCTTCCACTGCAAATCTACCATTCCAGTGTTTTACTTGCTATATTGTATTTACTTTGCCACCATGGCCTTTTTTTGCCTTTACCTCCCTTATCTCACCTCATTTGCTCACATCGTATATAGACTTGTTTATACTGTATTATTGACTGTATGTTTGTTTTATTCCATGTGTAACTCTGTGTTGTTGTTTGTGTCGAACTGCTTTGCTTTATCTTGGCCAGGTCGCAGTTGTAAATGAGAACTTGTTATCAACTAGCTTACCTGGTTAAATAAAGGTGAAATAAATAAATGCAACATGTCATATCAGGGTTATGTCTTGTTATAACACAATGAAGAGCAGGGTTATGTCTTGTTATAACCTGGATAAATGTCATAAGGTTATGTCTTGTTATAACACAATGAAAGATAAAATAAATGTCTTGTTATAACACAATGAAGAGATAACATGTCATATCAGGGTTATGTCTTGTTATAACACAATGAAGAGATAACATGTCATATCAGGGTTATGTCTTGTCAGGGTTATGTCTTGTCAGGGTTATGTCTTGTCAGGGTTATGTCTTGTCAGGGTTATGTCTTGTCAGGGTTATGTCTTGTCAGGGTTATGTCTTGTCAGGGTTATGTCTTGTTGTTCTGGTAACAACATTCTGGATTAGTTCTGTTTAACATTCAGGGTAATGTTCCCCTAAGTCATGCTTAACCGGTTCACAGGAGGTTTTTGCTAACACACTGTACAATGTTCCCGTAACTAACAGAAAACGAGGCATTAAAACATCAGGCGAACTTTACTTGTAAATGTTACAAAAACGTTCTCTCTCCCTCGAATTGATAGCTAGGGGGGTGTAGCTCTGGGGTAGCAAGACAAATAAAGGGAGGAGCCACGGAACATTGTGTCAGAAAGAGAGTTATATTCTGGGTGCACACCTGCAGCCTCTGCTGGGTTAACACTGTGTGTGTGTGAAAAAGACAGAGATAGATGGTGTGTAGGTGCGGGGGCGGGCTGGAGGCCGGGAGGAGCGTGGTTGAGGGGACTATAGTGATCTGGCATCAGTGTTCCACTCTGCTCTGGGGGCTTCCACTATAAACAGAGACATGGGAAACACCAGCCCTGTTTACATCAACCATCTCCCAGCTTCACTGAGCCCCAGACCTCTCCCCAGCTTTATACACCAGCCCTGTTTACATCAACCATCTCCCAGCTTCACTGAGCCCCAGACCTCTCCCCAGCTTTATACACCAGCCCTGTTTACATCAACCATCTCCCAGCTTCACAGCCCCAGACCTCTCCCCAGCTTTATACACCAGCCCTGTTTACATCAACCATCTCCCAGCTTCACTCCCCAGACCTCTCCCCAGCTTTATACACCAGCCCTGTTTACATCAACCATCTCCCAGCTTCACTGAGCCCCAGACCTCTCCCCAGCTTTATACACCAGCCCTGTTTACATCAACCATCTCCCAGCTTCACTGAGCCCCAGACCTCTCCCCAGCTTTATACACCAGCCCTGTTTACATCAACCATCTCCCAGCTTCACTGAGCCCCAGACCTCTCCCCAGCTTTATACACCAGCCCTGTTTACATCAACCATCTCCCAGCTTCACTGAGCCCCAGACCTCTCCCCAGCTTTATACACCAGCCCTGTTTACATCAACCATCTCCCAGCTTCACTGAGCCCCAGACCTCTCCCCAGCTTTATACACCAGCCCTGTTTACATCAACCATCTCCCAACTTCACTGAGCCCCAGACCTCTCCCCAGCTTTATACACCAGCCCTGTTTACATCAACCACCCCAGCTTCACTGAGCCCCAGACCTCTCCCCAGCCATATACAGCCCCATCCCTCTCCCCAGCTTTATACACCAGCCCTGTACCCCAGCCCTGTACCCCAGGCCAAGCCCTATACCCCAGGCCATGCCCTATACTCCAGGCACCCTATACCCCAGGCCTGCCCTACCCCAGCCCTATACCCCAGGCACTGCCCTATACCCCAGCCCTGTACCCCAGCCCTGTACCCCAGGCCTATACCCCAGGCACTGCCCTATACCCCAGGCCACCCCAGCCCTGTACCCCAGCCCTATACCCAGGCACTGCCCTATACCCCAGGCCAAGCCCTGTACCCCAGCCCTATACCCCAGGCACTGCCCTATACCCCAGCCCTGGCCCCAGCCCTGTACCACAGGCCTATACCCCAGGCACTGCCCTATACCCCAGGCCATGCCCTGTACCCCAGCCCTATACCCCAGGCCATGCCCTATACACCAGCCCTGTACCCCAGCCCTGTACCCCAGGCCAAGCCCTGTACCCCAGCTCTATACCCCCACTGCCCTATACCCCAGGCACTGCCCTATACCCCAGGCACTGCCCTACACCCCAGGCACTGCCCTATACCCCCCAGCCCTATACCCCAGGCACTGCCCTATATCCCAGGCCAGCCCTATACCCCAGCCCTGTACCCCAGCCCTCTACCCCAGCCCTGTAACCCCAGACCTATACCCTAGCCCTATACACCAGCCCCATTAAACCCCATCCACCGCACCAGCCCCAGTTCTATACCCCAGCCCTATACCCCAGCTCTATAGCCCAGCCCTAAATACCTTCAGAACCGACCACTAGGGGCAACGCTGTTACCATCAAGACGGCTTGCAGCTAGCTAGTGCATTGTGGATGGCGATGGATAAAATCGAGCACACAGCCATGCAATCTCCATAGACAAACACAGGCTGTAGAATGGCCTTACTGAAGAGCTCAGTGACTTTTAACGTGGCACCGTCATAGGATGCCACTTTTTCAACAAGTCAAGTTTGTCAAATTTGTGCCCTGCTAGAGCTTCCCCGGACAACTGTAAGTGCTCTTATTGTGAAGTGGAAACATCTAGGAGCAACAATGACTCAGCGGTAGGCCACACAAGCTCACAGAACGGGACCGCCGAATGCTGAAGTGCGTAGCGTGTATAAATTGTCTGTCCTCGATTGCAACACTCACTACCGAGTTCCAAACTGCCTCTGGAAGAAACATCGGTACAAGAACTTCATGAAATGGGTTTCCGTGGCCGAGCAGCCACACACAAGCCTCAGATCACCATGTGCAATGCCAAGCGTAAGCTGAAGTGGTGTAAAGCTCACCGCCATTGGACCCTGGAGCAGTGGAAATGTGTTCTCTTGAGTGATGAATCACACTTCACCATCTGGCAGCGTGACGGATGAATCTGGGTTTAGTGGATGCCAGGAGAACGCTACCTGCCCCAATGCATATAGTCAACTGTAAAGTTTGGTGGATGAGGTATAATGGCCTGAGGCTGTTTTTCTTGGTTCGGGCCCTTTAGTTCCAGTGAAGGGAAATCTTTACTGTTTTAGCATGACAAAGCACAAAGCGAGGTCAATACAGAAATGGTTTGTCAACATCGGTGTGGAAGATCTTGACTGTCCTGCACAGAGCTCTGGCCTCAACCTCGTCGAACACCTTTGGGATAAATTGGAATGCTGACTGCGAGTCAGGCCTAATGGAAGCAAGTCCCCTCAGCAATGTTCCAACATCTAGTGAAACGTCTTCACAGAAGAATGGAGGCTGTTATCAAAATAAATCAAACTTTATTTGTCACATGCGCCGAATACAACATGTGTAGACTTTACCGTGAAATGTTTACTTACAAGCCCTTAAGCAACAGTGCAGTTCAAGAAGAGTTAAGAAAATATTTGCCAAATAAACTAAAGTAAAAAATAAATAAAAAAGTAACACAATAAAATAACAATACCGAGGCTATAGACAGGGGGTACCGGTACCAAGTCAGTGTGTGGGGGTACAGGTTAGTAATGAGGCTATAGACAGGGGGTACCGGTACCAAGTCAGTGTGTGGGGGTACAGGTTAGTAATGAGGCTATAGACAGGGGGTACCGGTACCAAGTCAGTGTGGGGGTACAGGGTAGTAATGAGGCTATAGACAGGGGTACTGGTACCAAGTCAGTGTGTGGGGGTACAGGTTAGTAATGAGGCTATAGACAGGGGTACCGGTACCAAGTCAGTGTGTGGGGGTACAGGTTAGTAATGAGGCTATAGACAGGGGGTACCGGTACCAAGTCAGTGTGTGGGGGTACAGGTTAGTAATGAGGCTATAGACAGGGGGTGGGGGTACCAAGTCAGTGTGTGGGGGTACAGGTTAGTAATGAGGCTATAGACAGGGGGTACCGGTACCAAGTCAGTGTGTGGGGGTACAGGTTAGTAATGAGGCTATAGACAGGGGGTACCGGTACCAAGTCAGTGTGTGGGGGTACAAGTTAGTAATGAGGCTATAGACAGGGGGTACCGGTACCAAGTCAGTGTGTGGGGGTACAGGTTAGTAATGAGGCTATAGACAGGGGGTACCGGTACCAAGTCAGTGTGTGGGGGTACAGGTTAGTAATGAGGCTATATACAGGGGTACCGGTACCAAGTCAGTGTGTGGGGGTACAGGTTAGTAATGAGGCTATATACAGGGGGTACCGGTACCAAGTCAGTGTGTGGGGGTACAGGTTAGTAATGAGGCTATATACAGGGGGTACCGGTACCAAGTCAGTGTGTGGGGGTACAGGTTAGTAATGAGGCTATATACAGGGGTACTGGTACCAAGTCAGTGTGTGGGGGTACAGGTTAGTAATGAGGTTATATACAGGGGTACCGGTACAGAGTCAATGTGGAGGCTATATACAGGGGGTACTGGTACCAAGTCAATGTTAGGGGGTATAGGTTAGTAATGAGGCTATAGACAGGGGGTACCGGTACCAAGTCAATGTGGAGGCTATATACAGGGGGTACCGGTACCAAGTCAGTGGGTGGGGGTACAGGTTAGAGGTCATTTGTACATGTAGTGTGTTTGTGAAGTGACTATGCATAGATAATAAACAGCAAGTAGCAGCAGTGTACAAAACAAATAGAGGGGGGGGTTAGTGTAAGTAGTCCGGGTGCCATTTGATTAACTGTTCAGCAGTCTTATGGCTTGGGGGGTAGAAGCTGTTCAGCAGTCTGATGGCTTTGGGGTAGTTAACTCCATATTAACACCCATGATTTTGGAATGAGATGTTCGACAAGTAGGTGTCCACATATTTTTGGTCATCAAGTGTACATCAGACTAATGAGAAGCGCCCCTAGAAGCACCAGATCAAGTGTACATCAGACTAATGAGAAGCGCCCCTAGAAGCACCAGATCAAGTGTACATCAGACTAATGAGATGCGCCCCTAGAAGCACCAGATCAAGTGTACATCAGACTATTGAGAAGCGCCCCTGTATGGTGCAGTAGATTGAATGGTATTTCTACTGGAGCATCATGTCAGCAGCCATCTTGAGCAGGCCTCAGCCAGTGTTTGGATAGGGGAGGACCTACTGTAAGCAGTGTGGAGTGGAATCTTCCTCTCACTCTCTCTATTTATCTCTCTCCCTCTCCAGCGCTCTCTCCAAGACGAATTATGGGTTACAGGGTTAAAACAGAAACAAGGTTACATTGATTGATTAAGGTTAGGGCTATGGTTTGGGAAAGGCTTCATTTTAACATCAAGTATCATCAGGTATTCTCACGGCGTGCTGGAGCATTGTGAATGGCAGTGGTGTAGTTGTCTGAGCAGAGGGCTCTGGCTCCGAGCATCACAAGTTCTCGCTCCCTCTCTCTCTCTCTCTCAGTCTTGCTCCTTTCTCTCTCTCTCTCTCTCTCTCTCTCTCTCTCTCTCTCTCTCTATTTCTCCTCCTCTCTCTCCCTCTCCTTCTCTCTCCATCTCTCCCTCTCTCCCTCTCCTTCTCTCCCCCCTCTCTCTCCCTCTCTCTCTCTCTCTCTCTTTCTCTCTCTATTTCTCTATTTCTCCTTCTCTGTCTTGCTCCTCTCTCTCTCTCTCTCCTTCTATCTCTCCCTCTCCTCTCTCTCCATCTCTCCCCATCTCCCTCTCTCCCTCTCTCTACATAACACACCACATAACATGGCAGCCAGTCAACCCAGCTTACACAACCATACTGTTTAAGAGGAGCGGAGGAGTGGAGCTGGCTCATCACACACAGATATGCTCTCATACCCGCCAAGAGTCAAGGGTCAAATTACGTCATTGTCACCTGGTCTTCTAAGACAGGCTTCAAGGCATTTAGTTTGTTAATGAAAACACTTTCCTAAACAAAAAGAAAGCTAGAGAGAGACTGAGAGGGGGAGGGTGTCAGAGAGGGAGAGAGAGAGAGAGTGAGAGACAGAGAGGGGGAGGGTGTCGGAGAGGGAGAGAGAGACAGAGTGAGAGACAG